>NC_012871.2:34073335-34182284 GCF_000003195.3 Sorghum bicolor
GGATGCAAGATAGATGCATGGTCTGCATGGAACCTACCATATGTTTAGAAATTAATTTGGACACACTTGATAGAACTCCTTGATGACGTGTGTCATATGGAATCTCGCTTTGGTGTGCTTAGAGATAGTATTAGTTTTGGTGCAATATATGTGCACGGTTTGCGCCTAATGCACCAAAGTCTAAGAAACCATTTTGGAAGCACCTGTTGGTACTCCAAGGTGAAGAGGCTCAAGTGGAGGCTCGGTTCGGTCTGTTCAGAGATAGTGCTAATCTTGATGTAAGATAGGTGCACGATTTGCATGGAACATACCATATGTTCAGAAATAAATTTGGACGCACTAGATGGAACTCCTAGATGACATGTGTCATATGGAATCTCACTTCGGTCCGTTTAGAGACAGTGTTAGTTTCGGTGCAAGATAGGTGCACGGTTTGCACCTAATGCACCATAGGATAAGAAACCATTTTGGACACACCCGATGGTACTCCTAGGTCAAGGGGCCCAAGTGAAAGCTCGGTTTGGTCTGTTTGGAGATAGTGCAAATCTTGATGCAAGATAGATGCACGGTTTGCATGGAACATACGATATGCTCAGAAATCAATTAGGACGCACCTGATATAACTCCTTGATGATGTGTGTCATATGCAATCTTGCTTCGATTCGTTTAGAGACAGTGTTAGTTTTGGTAGAAGATATGTGCACGGTTTACGCCTAATGCACCATAGCCTAAGAAACCATTTTAGATGCACCAAATGGTACTCGTAGTTGAAGAGGCTCAAATGGAGGCTCGATTTGGTTTGTTCGGATATAGTGCTAACCTTGATGCAAGATAGTTGCACAGTTTGCATGGAACGTACCATATGTTATGAAATCAATTTGGACGCACCCAATGGAACTCCTAGATGATGTGTGTCATATGGAATCTCGTTTCGGTCTGTTTGGAGACAATGTTAGTTTCGGTGCAAGATAGGTGCATAGTTTGTGCCTAATTCACCATAGTCTAAGAAACCATTTTTGACGCACCTATTTGTACTCCTAGATGAAGAGGCTCAAGTGGAAGCTCAGTTCGGTCTGTTTGGAGATAGTACTAATCCTTATGCAAAGTAGGTGCATGGTTTGCATGGAACATACCATATGCTTAGAAATCAATTTAGATG
Source organism: Sorghum bicolor (assembly GCF_000003195.3). Taxonomy (NCBI): domain Eukaryota; kingdom Viridiplantae; phylum Streptophyta; class Magnoliopsida; order Poales; family Poaceae; genus Sorghum; species Sorghum bicolor. The sequence continues at coordinate 34,074,495 of NC_012871.2, forward strand.
CACCAGATGGAACTCCTAGATGACATGTGTCATATGGACTCTCACTTCGGTCCGTTTAGAGACAGTGTTAGTTTCGGTGCAAGATAGATGCACGGTTTGCACCTAATGCACCATAGGATAAGAAACCATTTTGGACACCCGATGGTACTCCTAGGTCAAGGGGCTGAAGTGAAAGATTGGTTTGGTCTGTTTGGAGATAGTGCTAATCTTGATGCAAGATAGATGCACGGTTTGCATGGAACATACGATATGGTCAGAAATCAATTAGGACGCACTTGATATAACTCCTTGATGATGTGTGTCATATGGAATCTTGCTTCGGTTCGTTTAGAGACTGTTAGTTTTGGTAGAAGATATGTGCACGGTATACGCCTAATGCACCATGGGCTAAGAAACCATTTTAGACGCATCTGAGGGTACTCGTAGTTGAAGAGGCTCAAGTGGAGGCTCGATTTGGTATGTTCAGATATAGTGCTAATCTTGATGCAAGATAGTTGCACAGTTTGCATGGAACATACCATATGCTCAGAAAACAATTTGGACGCACCAGATGGAACTCCAAGATGACAAGTGTCATATGGAATCTCACTTCGGTCCGTTTAGAGACAGTGTTAGTTTTGGTGCAACATAGGTGCACGGTTTGCACCTAATGCACCATAGGATAAGAAACCATTTTGCACGCACCCGACGGTACTCCTAGGTCAAGGGGCTCAAGTGAAAGCTCAGTTTGGTCTGCTTGGAGATAGTGCTAATCTTGATGCATGATAGATGCACGGTTTGCATGGAACATGCGATATGCTTAGAAATCAATTAGGACGCACCTGATATAACTCCTTGATGATGTGTGTCATATGGAATCTTGCTTCGGTTTGTTTAGAGATAGTGTTAGTTTTGGTAGAAGATATGTGCACGGTTTACGCCTAATGCACCATAGGCTAAGAAACCATTTTAGACGCACCCGATGATACTCGTAGTTGAAGAGGCTCAAATGGAGGCTCGATTTGGTTTGTTCGGATATAGTGCTAATCTTGATGCAAGATAGTTGCACAGTTTGTATGGAACGTACCATATGTTATGAAATCAATTTGGACGCACCCAATGGAACTCCTAGATGATGTGTGTCATATGGAATCTCGTTTCGGTCTGTTTGGAGACAATGTTAGTTTCGGTGCAAGATAGGTGCATAGTTTGTGCCTAATGCACCATAGTCTAATAAACCATTTTTGACGCACCTGTTTGTACTCCTAGATGAAGAGGCTCAAGTGGAAGCTCGGTTCGGTCTGTTTGGAGATAGTACTAATCCTTATGCAAGGTAGGTGCATGGTTTGCATGGAACATACTATATGCTCAGAAATCAATTTAGATGCACCAGATGGAACTCCTAGATGACATGTGTCATATGGACTCTCACTTCGGTCCGTTTAGAAACAGTGTTAGTTTCGGTGCAAGATAGATGCACGGCTTGCACCTAATGCACCATAGGATAAGAAACCATTTTGGACACAACCGATGGTACTCCTAGGTCAAGGGGCTCAAGTGAAAGATCGGTTTGGTCTGTTTGGAGATAGTGCTAATCTTGATGCAAGATAGATGCACGGTTTGCATGGAACATACGATATGGTCAGAAATCAATTAGGACGCACTTGATATAACTCCTTGATGATTTGTGTCATATGGAATCTTGCTTCGGTTCGTTTAGAGACTGTTAGTTTTGGTAGAAGATATGTGCTCGGTATACGCCTAATGCACCATAGGCTAAGAAACCATTTTAGACGCATCTGATGGTACTCGTAGTTGAAGAGGCTCAAGTGGAGGCTCGATTTGGTATGTTCAGATATAGTGCTAATCTTGATGATAGATAGTTGCACAGTTTGCATGGAACGTAGCATATGTTAAGAAATCAATTTGGACGCACCCAATGGAACTCCTAGATGACGTGTGTCATATGGAATCTCGCTTCGGTCTGTTTGGAGACAATGTTAGTTTTGGTGTAAGATAGGTGCATAGTTTGTGCCTAATGCACTATAGTCTAAGAAACCATTTTTGACGCACCTGTTTGTACTCCTAGATGAAGAGGCTCAAGTGGAAGCTTGGTTCGGTCTGTTTGGAGATAGTGCTAATCTTGATGCAAGATAGGTGCAAGGTTTGCATGGAACATACCATATGCTCAGAAAACAATTTGGACGCACCAGATGGAGCTCCAAGATGACAAGTGTCATATGGAATCTCACTTCGGTCCGTTTAGAGACAGTGTTAGTTTTGGTGCAACATAGGTGCACGGTTTGCACCTAATGCACCATAGGATAAGAAACCATTTTGCACGCACCCGATGGTACTCCTAGGTCAAGGGGCTCAAGTGAAAGCTCAGTTTGGTCTGCTTGGAGATAGTGCTAATCTTGATGCATGATAGATGCACGGTTTGCATGGAACATGCGATATGCTTAGAAATCAATTAGGACGCACCTGATATAACTCCTTGATGATGTGTGTCATATGGAATCTTGCTTCGGTTTGTTTAGAGATAGTGTTAGTTTTGGTAGAAGATATGTGCACGGTTTACGCCTAATGCACCATAGGCTAAGAAACCATTTTAGACGCACCCGATGATACTCGTAGTTGAAGAGGCTCAAATGGAGGCTCGATTTGGTTTGTTCGGATATAGTGCTAATCTTGATGCAAGATAGTTGCACAGTTTGTATGGAACGTACCATATGTTATGAAATCAATTTGGACGCACCCAATGGAACTCCTAGATGATGTGTGTCATATGGAATCTCGTTTCGGTCTGTTTGGAGACAATGTTAGTTTCGGTGCAAGATAGGTGCATAGTTTGTGCCTAATGCACCATAGTCTAATAAACCATTTTTGACGCACCTGTTTGTACTCCTAGATGAAGAGGCTCAAGTGGAAGCTCGGTTCGGTCTGTTTGGAGATAGTACTAATCCTTATGCAAGGTAGGTGCATGGTTTGCATGGAACATACTATATGCTCAGAAATCAATTTAGATGCACCAGATGGAACTCCTAGATGACATGTGTCATATGGACTCTCACTTCGGTCCGTTTAGAAACAGTGTTAGTTTCGGTGCAAGATAGATGCACGGCTTGCACCTAATGCACCATAGGATAAGAAACCATTTTGGACACAACCGATGGTACTCCTAGGTCAAGGGGCTCAAGTGAAAGATCGGTTTGGTCTGTTTGGAGATAGTGCTAATCTTGATGCAAGATAGATGCACGGTTTGCATGGAACATACGATATGGTCAGAAATCAATTAGGACGCACTTGATATAACTCCTTGATGATGTGTGTCATATGGAATCTTGCTTCGGTTCGTTTAGAGACTGTTAGTTTTGGTAGAAGATATGTGCACGGTATACGCCTAATGCACCATAGGCTAAGAAACCATTTTAGACGCATCTGATGGTACTCGTAGTTGAAGAGGCTCAAGTGGAGGCTCGATTTGGTATGTTCAGATATAGTGCTAATCTTGATGCAAGATAGTTGCACAGTTTGCATGGAACATACCATATGCTCAGAAAACAATTTGGACGCACCCAATGGAACTCCTAGATGACGTGTGTCATATGGAATCTCACTTCGGTCTGTTTGGAGACAATGTTAGTTTTGGTGCAACATAGGTGCACGGTTTGCACCTAATGCACCATAGGATAAGAAACCATTTTTGACGCACCTGTTTGTACTCCTAGATGAAGAGGCTCAAGTAGAAGCTTGGTTCGGTCTGTTTGGAGATAGTGCTAATCTTGATGCAAGATAGGTGCACGGTTTGCATGGAACATACCATATGCTCAGAAAACAATTTGGACGCACCAGATGTAACTCCAAGATGACAAGTGTCATATGGAATCTCACCTCGGTCCGTTTAGAGATAGTGTTAGATTTGGTAGAAGATATGTGCACGGTTTACGCCTAATGCACCATAGGCTAAGAAACCATTTTAGACGCACCAGATGGTACTCGTAGTTGAAGAGGCTCAAATGGAGGCTCGATTTGGTTTGTTCGGATATAGTGCTAATCTTGATGCAAGATAGTTGCACAGTTTGCATGGAACGTACCATATGTTATGAAATCAATTTGGACGCACCCAATGGAACTCCTAGATGATGTGTGTCATATGAAATCTCGTTTCGGTCTGTTTGGAGACAATGTTAGTTTCGGTGCAAGATAGGTGCATAGTTTGTGCCTAATGCACCATAGTCTAAGAAACCATTTTTGATGCACCTGTTTGTACTCCTAGATGAAGAGGCTCAAGTGGAAGCTCGGTTCGGTCTGTTTGGAGATAGTACTAATCCTTATGCAAGGTAGGTGCATGGTTTGCATGGAACATACTATATGCTCAGAAATCAATTTAGATGCACCAGATGGAACTCCTAGATGACATGTGTCATATGGACTCTCACTTCGGTCCGTTTAGAAACAGTGTTAGTTTCGGTGCAAGATAGATGCACGGCTTGCACCTAATGCACCATAGGATAAGAAACCATTTTGGACACAACCGATGGTACTCCTAGGTCAAGGGGCTCAAGTGAAAGATCGGTTTGGTCTGTTTGGAGATAGTGCTAATCTTGATGCAAGATAGATGCACGGTTTGCATGGAACATACGATATGGTCAGAAATCAATTAGGACGCACTTGATATAACTCCTTGATGATTTGTGTCATATGGAATCTTGCTTCGGTTCGTTTAGAGACTGTTAGTTTTGGTAGAAGATATGTGCTCGGTATACGCCTAATGCACCATAGGCTAAGAAACCATTTTAGACGCATCTGATGGTACTCGTAGTTGAAGAGGCTCAAGTGGAGGCTCGATTTGGTATGTTCAGATATAGTGCTAATCTTGATGATAGATAGTTGCACAGTTTGCATGGAACGTAGCATATGTTAAGAAATCAATTTGGACGCACCCAATGGAACTCCTAGATGACGTGTGTCATATGGAATCTCGCTTCGGTCTGTTTGGAGACAATGTTAGTTTTGGTGTAAGATAGGTGCATAGTTTGTGCCTAATGCACTATAGTCTAAGAAACCATTTTTGACGCACCTGTTTGTACTCCTAGATGAAGAGGCTCAAGTGGAAGCTTGGTTCGGTCTGTTTGGAGATAGTGCTAATCTTGATGCAAGATAGGTGCACGGTTTGCATGGAACATACCATATGCTCAGAAAACAATTTGGACGCACCAGATGGAACTCCAAGATGACAAGTGTCATATGGAATCTCACTTCGGTCCGTTTAGAGACAGTGTTAGTTTTGGTGCAACATAGGTGCACGGTTTGCACCTAATGCACCATAGGATAAGAAACCATTTTGCACGCACCTGATGGTACTCCTAGGTCAAGGGGCTCAAGTGAAAGCTCAGTTTGGTCTGCTTGGAGATAGTGCTAATCTTGATGCATGATAGATGCACGGTTTGCATGGAACATGCGATATGCTTAGAAATCAATTAGGACGCACCTGATATAACTCCTTGATGATGTGTGTCATATGGAATCTTGCTTCGGTTTGTTTAGAGATAGTGTTAGTTTTGGTAGAAGATATGTGCACGGTTTACGCCTAATGCACCATAGGCTAAGAAACCATTTTAGACGCACCAGATGGTACTCGTAGTTGAAGAGGCTCAAATGGAGGCTCGATTTGGTTTGTTCGGATATAGTGCTAATCTTGATGCAAGATAGTTGCACAGTTTGCATGGAACGTACCATATGTTATGAAATCAATTTGGACGCACCCAATGGAACTCCTAGATGATGTGTGTCATATGGAATCTCGTTTCGGTCTGTTTGGAGACAATGTTAGTTTCGGTGCAAGATAGGTGCATAGTTTGTGCCTAATGCACCATAGTCTAAGAAACCATTTTTGACGCACCTATTTGTACTCCTAGATGAAGAGGCTCAAGTGGAAGCTCGGTTCGGTCTGTTTGGAGATAGTACTAATCCTTATGCTTAGTAGGTGCATGGTTTGCATGGAACATACCATATGCTCAGAAATCAATTTAGATGTACCAGATGGAACTCCTAGATGACATGTGTCATATGGACTCTCACTTCGGTCCGTTTAGAGACAGTGTTAGTTTCGGTGCAAGATAGATGCACGGTTTGCACCTAATGCACCATAGGATAAGAAACCATTTTGCACGCACCCGATGGTACTCCTAGGTCAAGGGGCTCAAGTGAAAGCTCAGTTTGGTCTGCTTGGAGATAGTGCTAATCTTGATGCATGATAGATGCACGGTTTGCATGGAACATACGATATGCTTAGAAATCAATTAGGACGCACCTGATATAACTCCTTATGATGTGTGTCATATGGAATCTTGCTTCGGTTCGTTTAGAGATAGTGTTAGTTTTGGTAGAAGATATGTGCACGGTTTACGCCTAATGCACCATAGGCTAAGAAACCATTTTAGACGCACCTGGTACTCGTAGTTGAAGAGGCTCAAATGGAGGCTCGATTTGGTTTGTTCAGATATAGTGCTAATCTTGATGCAAGATAGTTGCACAGTTTGCATGGAACGTACCATATGTTATGAAATCAATTTGGACACACCCAATGGAACTCCTAGATAATGTGTGTCATATGGAATCTCGCTTCGGTCTGTTTGGAGACAATGTTAGTTTCGATGCAAGATAGGTGCATAGTTTGTGCCTAATGCACCATAGTCTAAGAAACCATTTTTGACGCACCTGTTTGTACTCCTAGCTGAAGAGGCTCAAGTGGAAGCTCGGTTCGGTCTGTTTGGAGATAGTACTAATCCTTATGCAAGGTAGGTGCACGATTTGCATGGAACATACCATATGCTCAGATTAATTTAGATGCACCAGATGGAACTCCTAGATGACATGTGTCATATGCAATCTCACTTCGGTCCGTTTAGAGACAGTGTTAGTTTCGGTGCAAGATAGGTGCACAGTTTGCAGCTAATGCACCATAGGATAAGAAACCATTTTAGACACACCCGATGTACTCCTAGGTCAAGGGGCTCAAGTGAAAGATCGGTTTGGACTGTTTGGAGATAGTGCTAATCTTGATGCAAGATAGATGCACGGTTTGCATGGAACATACGATATGGTCAGAAATCAATTAGGACGCACCTGATATACCTCCTTGATGATGTGTGTCATATGGAATCTTGCTTCGGTTCGTTTAGAGACTGTTAGTTTTGGTAGAAGATATGTGCACGGTATACGCCTAATGCACCATAGGCTAAGAAACCATTTTAGACGCATCCGATGGTACTCGTAGTTGAAGAGGCTCAAGTGGAGGCTCGATTTGGTATGTTCAGATATAGTGCTAATCTTGATGCAAGATAGTTGCACAGTTTGCATGGAACATACCATATGTTAAGAAATCAATATGGATGCACCAAATGGAACTCCTAGATGACGTGTGTCATATAGAATCTCACTTCGGTCTGTTTGGAGACAATGTTAGTTTCGGTGCAAGATAGGTGCATAGTTTGTGCCTAATGCACCATAGTCTAAGAAACTATTTTTGACGCACGTGTTTGTACTCCTAGATGAAGAGGCTCAAGTGGAAGCTCGGTTTCGTCTGTTTGAAAATAGTGCTAATCTTGATGCAAGATAGGTGCACGGTTTGCATGGAACATACCATATGCTTGGAAATCAATTCGGATGCACCCGATGGAACTCCTTGATGACGTGTGTCATATGGAATCTCTCTATGGTCTGTTTAGAAACAGTGTTAGTTTCGGTGCAAGATATGTGCATGGTTTGCGCCTAATGCAACATAGTCTAAGAAACCAGTTTGGAAGCACCTGTTGGTACTTTGGTGAAGAGGGTCAAGTGGAATCTCGGTTTGATCTGTTTGGAGATAGAGCTAATCTTCATGCAAGATAGATGCACGGTCTGCATGGAACGTACCATATGCTTAGAAATTAATTTGGACACACCCGATAGAACTCCTTCATGATGTGTGTCATACGGAATCTCGCTTTGGTGTGCTTACAGACAGTATTAGTTTCGTTGCAAGATATGTGCACAGTTTGCGCCTAATGCACCAAATAAGAAACCATTTTGGAAGCGCCAGTTGGAACTCGTAGGTGAAGAGGCTAAAGTGGAGGCTTGGTTCGGTCTGTTTAGAGATAGTGCTAATCTTGATGCAAGATAGGTGCACGATTTGCATGGAACATACCATATGCTCAGAAATCAATTTAGATGCACCAGATGGAACTTCTAGATGACATGTGTCATATGAAATCTCACTTCGGTCCGTTTAGAGACAGTGTTAGTTTCGGTGCAAGATAGGTGCATGATTTGCAGCAAATTCACCATAGGATAAGAAACCATTTTGGACACACCCGATGGTACTCCTAGGTCAAGGTGCTCAAGTGAAAGCTCAATTTGGTCTATTTGGATATAGTGCTAATCTTGATGCAATATAGATGCACGGTTTACATGGAACATACGATATGGTCAGAAATCAATTAGGACGCACCTGATAGAACTCCTTGATGATGTGTGTCATATGGAATCTTGCTTCAATTCATTTAGAGACTGTTAGTTTTGGTAGAAGATATGTGCACGGTTTATGCCTAATGCATCATAGGCTAAGAAACCATTTTAGACGCATTTGATGGTACTCGTAGTTGAAGAGGCTCAAGTGGAGGCTGGATTTGGTCTGTTCGGATATAGTGCTAATCTTGATGCAAGATAGTTGCACAGTTTCATTGGAACATACCATATGTTAAGAAATCAATATGGATGCACCAAATGGAACTCCTAGATGATGTGTGTCATATAGAATCTCACTTCGGTCTGTTTGGAGACAATGTTAGTTTCGGTGCAAGATAGGTGCATAGTTTGTGCCTAATGCACCATAGTCTAAGAAACTATTTTTGACACACTTGTTTGTACTCCTAGATGAAGAGGCTCAAGTGGAAGCTCGGTTCAGTCTGTTTGAAGATAGTGCTAATCTTGATGCAAGATAGGTGCACGGTTTGCATGGAACATACCATATGCTTGGAAATCAATTCGGATGCACCCGATGGAACTCCTTGATGACGTGTGTCATATGGAATCTCTCTATGGTCTGTTTAGAAACAGAGTTAGTTTCGGTGCAAGATAAGTGCATGGTTTGCGCCTAATGCAACATAGTCTAAGAAACCATTTTGGAAGCACCTGTTGGTACTTTGGTTAAGAGGGTCAAGTGGAATCTCGGTTTGATCTGTTTGGAGATAGTGCATGGAACGTACCATATGCTTAGAAATTAATTTGGACACACCCGATAGAACTCCTTCATGACGTGTGTCATACAGAATCTCGCTTTGGTGTGCTTACAGACAGTATTAGTTTCGCTGCAAGATATGTGCACAGTTTGCGCCTAATGCACCATAGTCTAAGAAACCATTTTGGAAGCACCAGTTGGAACTCGTAGGTGAAGAGGCTAAAGTGGAGGCTTGGTTCGGTCTGTTTAGAGATAGTGCTAATCTTGATGCAAGATAGGTGCACGATTTGCATGGAACATACCATATGCTCAGAAATCAATTTAGATGCACCAGATAGAACTCCTAGATGACATGTGTCATATGAAATCTCACTTCGGTCCGTTTAGAGACAGTGTTAGTTTCGGTGCAAGATAGGTGCATGATTTGCAGCAAATTCACCATAGGATAAGAAACCATTTTGGACACACCCGATGGTACTCCTAGGTCAAGGTGCTCAAGTGAAAGCTCAATTTGGTCTATTTGGATATAGTGCTAATCTTGATGCAATATAGATGCACGGTTTACATGGAACATACGATATGGTTAGAAATCAATTAGGACGCACCTGATAGAACTCCTTGATGATGTGTGTCATATGGAATCTTGCTTCGATTCATTTAGAGACTGTTAGTTTTGGTAGAAGATATGTGCACGGTTTATGCCTAATGCATCATAGGCTAAGAAACCATTTTAGACGCATTTGATGGTACTCGTAGTTGAAGAGGCTCAAGTGGAGGCTGGATTTGGTCTGTTCGGATATAGTGTAATCTTGATGCAAGATAGTTGCACAGTTTGCATGGAACATACCATATGTTAATAAATCAATTTGGATGCACCAAATGGAACTCCTAGATGACGTGTGTCATATAGAATCTCGCTTCGGTCTGTTTGGAGACAATGTTAGTTTCGGTTCAAGATAGGTGCATAGTTTGTGCCTAATGCACCATAGTCTAATAAACCATTTTGACACACCTATTTGTACTCCTAGATGAAGAGGCTCAACTGGAAGCTCGGTTCGGTCTATTTGGAGATAGTGCTAATCTTGATGCAAGATAGGTGCACGGTTTGCATGGAACATACCATACGCTTGGAAATCAATTTGGATGCACCCGATGGAACTCCTTGATGACGTGTGTCATATGGAATCTCGCTTTGGTCTATTTAGAGACAGTGTTAGTTTCGGTGCAAGATTTGTGCATGGTTTGCGCCTAATGCACCATAGTCTAAGAAACCATTTTGGAAGCACCTGTTGGTACTTCGGTGAAGAGGCTCAAGTGAAAGCTCGGTTTGATCTATTTGGAGATAGTGCCAATCTTGATGCAAGATAGGTGCATGATTTGCAAGGAACATACTGTAGGATCTCCTAGAAGTTAAAGAGGCCTAGAGGGGGGGTGAATAGGCCTACGAAAATTCAACTCAAAACTCTGTTAGAACAGAGGGCGGCACTGCCGGCCTTCAAATAAAATACCAAAGGTGGTACTACTTTGCAGGAAGTAAACTTAGGTGGTGAAGAACACAATCCTGCAAAACAAAGATAAGATCCAGTATGAAGACTGGATGTCAAAGAAAAGTCTCTCTAGACTAGATCGGGCCACCAAACCCTAGAGTATAACTTGAGAAATAATCTGCAAGAAGCTTATCCCGTGGTTCAGCTCACCACAAAGGCTTGCCTAGGTCCACGTTGTTGAGGAAGCCACACTAGGCTTAGGCTTGCCACAAAGGCTTGCCCTACCCTCGTTCTCAAGTCAAGAGAGTGAACTCTTGAAGTGAGGGGTAATTTCTTAGCTGCAAAACAAGTTTACAAACCTCCCAAGGCTGCCACACAAGAGGGCAAGCTCATGGGCGACGCCTAGCCAGCTAGGAGCAAGCTCCAAGAGTAACAAACCCTAGAACCTCCGACCAAACGTGAACGAAATGCTCTTAGACCTTGGGAATCAGTGGATCTACTCTCCAATCGAGTTTTGCTGCCTTTTCTCTCAAAGATTGATGGTTGAAATCAAAGATTGCTTGAGGGATGGAGGGCAACAATGGAGGAGAGAGAGAGAGAGCTCTGGTCTGTCTGAGCAAGAGATAAGTCGTCTATGGTCTGTGATGATCGTTGTGAGGAGCGTCCAGAGGTAAAGACATCCCCTAGGTCCCAACGGTCAGGAGAGGGCGGCACTGCCGCCCTAGCCATAGCAGGTTAAGAAAGAAACTGTTTTGCGTGCTGCTTTGGCTGAGAAAGAGGATGTTGTTTTGTGAAGATGAGCATCTGGTTGCACAGTTGACCAACAATTCTAGAATTCCCCTTTATAGTACGGCTTTTCCTAAACTCAAATAAAGAAAATAAAATGAAGTAACACATCCTTGAGTTTGGATCAGCTCAAACATATTTTTAGAATACCAGCAACCCGTACATCATTTCCATAAATTGATCCCCTGCTCATTAACTCGATAAAACTTGTTAGTCTTCTAATTTTGTTGTCATTAACACCAAAACCCACAATAGGGCTTGATTGCACTTACAATCTCCCCCTTTTTGGTGATTGATGACAACCTAATTAGAGCTTTCAACAACATAAACAAGAATTAAGATTTTTGAGCCAGGATTATAGGGGCCTCCCCCTGAAGATGTAAATGAGGATTGAATCCTAAAAGCTTGCTTTATGATGCAAGGTCTTACATCTTCAAGTAGGAGGACCTCCCCCTACATCCATGCCTACTGTGGGGTGTTGTGCAAAGTGTCACAAGACAAGACATGATGCAAACAGATATTGAAACAACAGAGCTGCTTGGCTGCTGAGGCATAGGGCGGCACTGCCGGCCTAATACCCAACAGTCAGACAACAACCAGAAAAACATAGCAGAAACTAGAGAGGAGAGACAACACAGTGAACTGAACTAAATAATAAAACCGCTGTTCTTAAAACAAGTCCATATCCAAAGCAAATAGTGAGATGAGGTAGCCATAATACATAAAATAGAGTTTTTCAACGGTTTTCTCTCACAACCTAAAGACTACTCTCAAAAGATAGGACATGAAGCGCAGCTAGATCTCAAAAATAATTTGACCCCTCTAATTTTCTCCCCCTTTGGCGTCAAACACCAAAAAAAGAAGAGAAATCACTCGTCGTCGTTGTCGGAGTCAACTCTAGCACGTCCCTGAACATGAGTGGTCGAGGTGAAGCGAACGTCGAGGTGGAGCTAAAGAAGAAGGCCCAGCTGCCTCTGAAGGGTCATGAGGACGTCGAGAGTAGACACGTTGCAAGGTCTCCTGAACCTGTGGATCTTCCTCTGCTGCCCAGATCCCCTCATCATCACTATCATCACCATCAGGCTGCTCAAAGTGCTGCTCCTGTGCATCTCCATGGGGCTGCTCATCCTCAGAAGAGGTGTCTGACAGACTAGGTAGGTTAGGGAATTGAGGAGGAGGCCTAACTGGTGAAAGAGGTGGAAGACCAGCCAACTCCCTAGCTACCCTAACTGCCTCTCTGTTCTCCAAACGATCCTCATAAGCAGTGTTTGCAGCATAGGTACAGGTGGCAAAAATGGCCTTGATCCATTCACTCATCTTCCCCAGCTTCTTGCTCTTCTTTTTCCTGCCACTCCTAGAGGACTCAGGAACATCTCTGTGAGCAAATGATGTCTCTCTAGTGGGTGAACCGGCTGCTGCCCCGCTGCTCCCCTTACCCCCATGTGTCTTCTTTATGTTGTAAACACCATGAATGCAGTCATTGGGGAATCTCTGACCTGAAAACCTCTTAATCATGAACATCAGATAAGGTGCATATGGCAGCGACCTTCTTCCATCATCCATGGCATAAGCTAACTCAACCCAAATAAATCTTCCTACATTGAATCTCTCACCACTCTGGGAATCTAGACAACACATTAGTGATATATCCATTTAGATCAGTTGCATTGTCCATGGGATTGAGAGTGATTCTAAACAAGTTGTTCATGGTGTAATAATTTGCCTTGAACCCTGTCCTTCTCCCATCAGCCTTGCTAGGATCTTCCCACATAAAACTCACCTCATGTGGCTCAAGGCGACACACATCATGGATCCTACTGAAAGATCTGTGAATCTGTCCAAAACCAAGAATACGACAGAAGGTGACAAAATCAATGCGATAATGCCTACCATCTGTCACCCAATGGATCTCATCCTCATCCCTATTCCAAAATTATGTGGCATGAAACTGTGCAAGTATTTCTCTATTCCAATCATACCTGAAACTCATGATATCAGTCAACTGGAATCTGTCACATGTCTTTATGGCAGCAGCAAACTCATTTCTATCTTGCAGCTCATTGAAATCAACATATTGCATCTTGCAGATTTTGCCCCTAGGCTTTGTCATGATGGCTGTGGCATAGAAGTTGGAGTGGAACACATTCAAAAATCTATAATCAACCCCCAACAGCTTATCTGCAGCATAGGGATCAATCTCTCTGGCATCACCAGTAGCCTTCCAACTCCTCCCATAGTCAACCATTGTATGTCTCACATTGTTGTGAGGCTCTGTGAGAACAAACTCATCCTCATTGTCCCTCATATAGCTGTCATCAAACTTTGTGAGGTGCTTTGGTGTGCCATGCATAATTGGGATGGTGTATCCAATCCTTTGATTCATTTCCTCCTCAGCCACATATTGATCATGTGCTGCTCTATCAGTGGCTCGAGGTGCTACACCACTACCTCCTGCTGTCCTCCCCCTGCCTCTACGAGCCAATTGCTTCGCCAACACTTTCCTCTTTCCCCTAGCATCATCTCCTTCTCGATCCATCTTATGCATTGAATGAAGAGGAAAGAAGAGCAATGCCCAAGGCTTGAGCGGGGGGGGGGGGAGTCACCAGCAACGAGAGGAGAGGCTGGGAACTCGCCAAGGGCTGTGGAGATCATGGCTATGAGCACTTGCACCTTGCCTAACCCTAGAGGAGAGGAGAACAAGAAGGGAGGTGTTGTGCACGTCTGGGAGAGAAAGGAAAGAGGAGGGGCGGAGCCAGAGAGAAAAGAGGTAGAGGGAGATGGGCCCCGCGCCTCTGCCAAATTGGGCCCGAATCCATTGTGGATTCAAAGGGCGGCACTGCCGGCCTTAATGGGCGGCACTGTCGCCCTGTCCAACTTGCAGGGGTACAGCTAAATCCTTTTCCTATTCTTTACTTTAGATAAGGATAGGTTAATCGCTAAGTATTATGATCAGCAAACAAACAACAATACATACTATGATCATAATACTAAGAGACATTTTGTAAATGTTTTGAAAGACTTGTAAATCAGCTTTTCAAGATTTTGCCTATGTCGCTAGGTTGACAAACATATATGTGCAGGATTTCAAGTCACGTTACGAGAATCAAGGATATTTAGTTCACTATGCAGCTCACAAAACCTTGACTCATCGAGGGGTTTAGTGAAGATATCGGCTAGTTGCTTTTCGGTGCTCACATGACGAATTTCAATATCTCCTTTAGCTTCGTGGTCTCTCAAGAAATGATGTCGGATGTCTATGTGTTTAGTTCTTGAGTGACTTACGGGGTTGTTTGCAAGCTTTATGGCGCTTTCATTGTCACATAATAATGGGATTTTGGTGAGGTGACATCCGAAATCTTGAAGGGTTTGCTTCATCCAAAGTAGTTGAGCACAGCATGCGCCGGCTACAACATACTCGGCCTCCGCAGTGGAAAGGGCTACACAATTTTGCTTCTTAGAGCTCCAAGACACTAAGGACCGTCCAAATAATTGACATGTCCCCGAAGTGCTTTTTCTATCTACTTTGCAACCGGCGTAATCGGAGTCCGAATAGCCAAGTAGACTGAACTTGGAACCCTTAGGATACCACAAGCCAAGGTTCAGTGTGTGAACTAGATATCGTAAGATTTTCTTAACAGCCACTAAGTGACACTCTTTCGGGTTGTCTTGAAATCTAGCACACATGCACACACACTAAGCATTATGTCCGGCCTAGATGGCACATAAGTAAAGAAGAGAGCCAATCATGGAATGATATACCTTGATATCCACGGCTGTCCCTTCTTCATTTAGATCAAGATGTCCATTAGTTGGAATGGGAGTTTTGATAGGCTTGGCATTCACCATGTCAAACTTCTTGAGCATATCATGAGTGTACTTGGTTTGACTTATGAAAGTTCCTTCCTTCACTTGTTTGATTTGAAATCCAAGGAAGAACTTCAATTCACCCATCATGGACATCTCAAATCTCTTCGTCATGGTCCTACTAAATTCTTCAACATACAAATGATTAGTACTACCAAATATTATGTCATTGACATATATTTGGCACACAAATATATCATTACGAACTTTATGAGTGAAGAGTGTAGGATCGACTTTCCCTATGTCAAAGCCTTGTTTAAGTAAGAATTCCTTAAGCCATTCATACCATGCTCTTGGTGCTTGTTTCAGCACATAGAGCGCCTTTTGGAGTTTGAACACATGGTTTGGAAACTGGGGGTCTTCAAATCCTGGTGGTTGCTCAACGTAGACCAATTCTTGTATTGGACCATTGAGGAATGCACTCTTGACATCCATTTGATATAACTTGAAGTCATGATGGGCAGCAAAAGCTAAGAGCATTCGAATTGCCTCAAGCCTTGCTATGTTTCTTCAAAATCCAATCCCTCTACTTGAGTAAATCCTTGAGCTACCAATCTTGCCTTGTTTCTTGTCACCACACCATTTTCATCCTGCTTGTTGCGAAAGATCCATTTTGTTCCAATAACATTGGTATTTGACCTTTCAACCAAGGTCCATACTTGATTTCTCTCAAAGTTGTTAAGCTCTTCTTGCATTGCCATGACCCAATCCGGATCTCCAAGTGCTTGTTCTACCTTGAGTGGTTCCAAACAGGAGACAAAACGAGTAAAATTGACAAAAGTTAACCAAATGAGATCTAATTGTTACCCTTTTTCGAATGCTTCCAAGAATGTTGTCGACGGGATGATCTCGTTGTATAGTTTGTCGAAGTCTTGGATAGTCATCAAGCTTTTTCTACTCCTCTGAACCTTCAGCTTCTACTTGTTCAAAAATGGGCTCTAGGTTGATTCCTTCAACTTGTGATGTAGAAGCAGGAGGGTCTGCTGCTGAGGTGGAGGGGGCGGCACTGCCACCCTTAGGTGCGGCACTGCCGCCCTGCTGATTTCTAGCATGTGTGTGTTGTGCATCCTTGTCGAGTACATCAGCGGAAATTTGTGCAGCAACAGCTGGTGGATCCTCCTCTTCTGAGACTTATCCTTCCAGTGGCCTACTGTCACCGATGGACATTTACTTGATTGCCTTACAAGGTGGATCTTCCTTTCCTACAACACTTAGATCAACTTGCTCCACTTGAGAGCCATTAGATTCATCAAATGTCACATCTATCGACACTTCAACTCTACCTAGAGTTTTGTTGAAGACTCGATAGGCGTGCTCATTTGATCCATAGCTAAGAAGAAATCCTTCATCTACTTTAGGTGCAAACTTAGAGGTTTTGGGTCTTTTGTTTAGTATGAAGCATTTACACCCAAACACTCTAAAGTAGGACACCTTGGGTTTGTTACCGGTGAGAAGCTCATATGAAGTCTTCTTGAGTTTCTTGTGTAGATAGAGGCGATTGATGGCATGGCAAGCGGTGTTGATGGCCTCACACCAAAATATATCCGACGTCTTGAATTCATCAAGCATAGTTCTTGCCATGTCGATAAGTGTTCTATTCTTTCTCTCTACCACACCATTTTGTTGTGGGGTGTACGCGGTTGAAAATTCATGCTTGATGCCTTCATCATCAAGAAACTCTTCAACTTGAGTGTTTTTGAATTCGGTCCCATTGTCACTTCTTACTTTCTTGATAGGAAGATCAAATTCCTTTTGTGCTCGTCTGACAAAGGTTTTCACCTTGTCTTGCACCTAACACTTATCATAGAGAAAGAACACCCAAGTGAAACGAGAATAATCATCAACAATTACTAGTCCATATTTGTTACCCCCAAAGCTTAGGTAGGCGACCGGTCCAAAGAGATCCATGTGTATCAACTCCAAGGGTTGAGTGGTGGTCATTATGCTCTTCGGTGGGTGAGGTACACCTACTTGTTTTCCGGCCTGGCAAGCGCTACATATCCTGTCTTTTTCAAAACTAACATTTGTTAGTCCAAGGATGTGGTTGTCTTTCAAGAGTTTGGCCAAATTCCTCATCCCAACATGAGCTAGTCGGCGATGCCATAGCCAACCCATGCTGGATTTTGCCACTAAACAGGTCTCAATCTTGGTTTCACTCTTGCTGAAGTGAACAAGGTAAAGTTTATTTTTCAACCGACCCGTAAAGACAATAGAGGCATCCTCCCTCTTGAAGACTTCCACACCCTTATCCGTAAAGAGACAATTGTATCCCATTTCACATAGTTGAGAAACGGATAGCAAATTGTAACTCAACGAATCAACATGTAAGACATTTGAAATAGAATGATCAAGTGATATAGCTACTTTACCAAGACCTATCACTTCCCCTTTTGAGTTATCACCAAAAACAATGTTGTCATTGGAATTTGTTGCTGGGGAATATGATGAGAACATACTCCTTTCTCCGGTCATATGATTTGTACAGCCGCTATCAAGCACCCAACTTGATCCACCGGAGGAGTATGCCAGCAAAACAAGTTTAGTTGCTAGTTTTAGGTCCCCAATCATTCTTGGGGCCTCTCATGTTAGTCATAAGAATCTTAGGAACCCTAAACCCTTGGTTGGCAGTGCTCCTCGGGGCAGCCATGGTGTCACCTTCTGTGCAGGCTGTTCTGTACCCATTTTTCCTTTGCTAGTAAATTTCACACACTCATATCCATTTATTACCTTTTTTCCATTTGTCTTGGCCCCTTTCTTGAGACCAAGTCCATCCTTTATATAGGGATGTCTTCCATCCTTGTATTGTGCTTTCTTTGATGGATTCTCCTTGTCACTACTAACTTTGTTGCACTTCTCACTTATCACAACATTTAATCTTGAGATCTCTTTTCTCATTTCACACATGTTCATAAGGTTAGCAGCATGAGTATTTTTGTCAATGTTGTGGTAACTTTCACATTTTAGACTAGTCGAGGAATTAGAAGTGCCTTTTGTATTGGAGGGCTGTGAGTTGCTCTCCAAAAGAAGATAATATTGCTTCTCAAGTTTGTTGTGCTTTTCCTTTAAGAGACAATACTTATCGTTGAGTGCAATATTTGCCTTCTTTGTGAGAGCATGTTCTCTTTGTTCTTCAGTCAAGACCTTGGTCAGAGAGTCCACCTCACTTCTCTCCAACACAAGAGCTTCCTTACAAGCAATGTACATAGTTTCTTGCTCAAGAAAGTCATCATCTCTTGTTGCTAGCTCAGCTCGCACACTTTCTAAATCCTCTAATAGTTTAGTGATGAATATTTTAGTCTTAGGATCTAACTTTCTTGTTATTTGAACAAACTCATCATTGTCACTAAGATCATCGTCACTAGAGCTTTCACTAAGTTCACTACTTGATATATCACTAGAGATTGGAGAGGATTTGGATTAGTTTTTACCTTCTCACCCTTTGCCATGAGACAAATGTGAGTGGAGATATGATCGTCGTCATCGAACATCTTGGAGAAGAGCTTCGGTGTTGAGGAGGATCCTTGAATTGCCACGGTTGCAACTTTCATATCCTCATCACTTGACTCTTTAGTTGAATCCCACTCATGTCCAATGTGTGCTTCTCCCAATTGCTTACTTTTCTTCTTGTATTCATGCTTGCCTTCTCTAGTGTTGTCCCTATTGTAGTTATTCTCCTTCTTCTCATAAGGACATTTGGCAACAAAGTGATCGGTGCTGCCACAATTATAGCAAGTTCTCTTTTTCTTGTTTGGAAACTTTCTTCGGACAACTTTATATCCATTTTGCTTCAGCCCCTTGTGATACTTTCTTATGAATAAAGCCATGTCATCAATTTTCTTGAAATTAGTCCCTTGTGCTTCTTCTTCCTCACTTGAAGATGAGCTTGTGTCCTCTCTTGTTTGCACTTGTTTTGGTTCTTTAGATTGACTAGTTGATGCTTGCTTGCTGGCCTTGATCTTGTTTGAACTTCCTTTCTTGCTTGATTTGTTTGGCTTTGAGAGCAACTTCTTTAATCTTCATGCCATCTAGCTTTGCTTGCAGCTCACCGAGCTTCCTTCTTTCATTTGCCTCTTCTCTTTGCATGTCAAAAGTCAACAATCTTCCAAGCACATCATTTGGTGTGAAGTGCTCAAACTTTTTCTTATCTCTAATCAAGGTGACTACGGTCTCATTTCTTGGTGAGTATGGTTCCAACATGATTTTCACCACCTTGTGATCATCAAGCTCTTCACAACCATACCCTCTAATTTTGCCAACCAAGGTCATCAATCTATCAAACATCTCTTGAGGACCTTCTCCATCAATTATCACAAACCTATTTAGCTTAGCCATCAATAGATCAATTTTGGCTCTTCTCACTTTGTCTACACCTTCATGTGCAAGATGCAAGGTGTCCCAAATCTGTTTTGCCACATCAACATTCATCACTCTATTGTACTCATTTCCATCTAGAGCACTAAGGAGAATGCTTGTGGCTTGTCCGTTGAGGTGGACAGCAGCTAGCTCTTCATTTGTTGGCCCTTCAGGGTTCTCCGGTGCTTGAAATCCACTACACACAATTTCCCAAAGACCGGGGTGAAGACCGATAAGATAAGCCTTCATCATGTGCTTCCACTTAGCAAAGTTTGTGCCATCAAAATGAGGCAACTTCCCGACAGGCACATTAATGAAAGACTTGTGGTCACGATTAGTCAAGTAAGAATAATTAATGGATACAGCTGAATATTTCTTCTTGTTGCTGCTCCCCTTGTCTTTGTTTCCCTTTTTCTTGTTCTTCTCTTGTTCCTTGGAAACGTGATACGATGCATCATCTTCACCATCTTCCGAGCTACTAGATAGCTCACTAGAAGAAGCATCATACGTCTTTCTTTCATCTTGCTTTGTTCTTGCAGCCCTTCTTTTTGCTCTTTCTTCGCGTATGCGCTTTCTTTCTTCTTTTCTTTTCAGCTTCTCATCATGCCTTTGTTGTTCTTCTTTTGCTTTTTCTCCTTGCTTCTCTTCTCGCTCTTCTTTCTTTCTTTCCGCATTGGTGGTCTTGTCATCTTTGAGGGTGGCATTACTCACTGTGGATAGTGACATCTCACTGCCGCTGCTTGCATTCTCGACAAGCACATCATCATCCTTTGGCTCTCGGGCGGATCTTGATCCTCTTCCAACTTCCATACTTCACGTGGTGAAGCGTATCTGAAGTAACGAGGCTCTGATACCACTTGTAGGATCTCCTAGAAGTTAAAGAGGCCTAGAGGGGGGTGAATAGGCCTGTAAAAACTCAACTCAAAACTCTGTTAGAACAGAGGGCGGCACTGCCGGCCTTCAAATAAAATACAAAGGTGGTACAACTTTGTAGGAAGTAAACTTAGGTGGTGAAGAACACAAGACTCAGTGATTTATCCCGTGGTTCAGCTCACCACAAAGGCTTGCCTAGGTCCATGTTGTTGAGGAAGCCACACTAGGCTTAGGCTTGCCACACTAGGCTTAGGCTTGCCACAAGAGCATTTCGTTCTCAAGTCAAGAGAGTGAACTCTTGAAGTGAGGGGTAATTTCTTAGCTGCAAAACAAGTTTACAAACCTCCCAAGGCTGCCACACAGGAGGGCAAGCTCATGGGCGACGCCTAGCCGGCTAGGAGCAAGCTCCAAGAGTAACAAACCCTAGAACCTCCGACCAAACGTGAACGAAATGCTCTTAGACCTTGGGAATCAGTGGATCTACTCTCCAATCGAGTTTTGCTGCCTTTTCTCTCAAAGATTGATGGTTGAAATCAAAGATTGCTTGAGGGATGGAGGGCAACAATGGAGGAGAGAGAGAGAGAGCTCTGGTCTGTCTGAGCAAGAGATAAGTTGTCTGAGGTCTGTGATGACCGTTGTGAGGAGTGTCCAGAGGCAAAGACATCCCCTAGGTCCCAACGGTCAGGAGAGGGCGGCACTGCCGCCCTGGCCAGAGCAGGTTAAGAAAGAAACTGTTTTGCGTGCTGCTTTGGCTGAGAAAGAGGATGTTGTTTTATGAAGATGAGCATCTGGTTGCACAGTTGACCAACAATTCTAGAATTCCCCTTTATAGTATGGCTTTTCCTAAACTCAAATAAAGAAAATAAAATGAAGTAACACATCCTTGAGTTTGGATCAGCTCAAACATATTTTCAGAATACCAGCAACCTGTACATCATTTCCATAAATTGATCCCATGCTCATTAACTCGATAAAACTTGTTAGTCTTCTAATTTTGTTGTCATTAACACCAAAACCCACAATAGGGCTTGATTGCACTTACACATACCATATGCTTAGAAATCAATTTGGACGCACCCAATGGAACTAGATGACGTGTGTCAGATGGAATCTTGCTTCGGTCCATTTGTAGACATTGTAAGTTCTAGTGCAAGATAGGTGCACAGTTTGCGCCTAATGCACTATAGTCAAAGAAACCATTTTGGACGCACTATTTGGTACTCTTGGGTGAAGAGGCTCAATTGGAAGCTTGGTTCGGTCAGTTTGGAGATAGTTCTAATCCTTATGCAAGGTAGGTGCATGGTTTGCATGGAACATACCATATGCTTGGAAATCAATTTGGATGCACCCAATGGAACTCCTGACGACGTGTGTCATATGGAATCTCGCTTCGGTCCATTTGGAGACATTGTTAGTTTCGGTGCAAGATAGGTGCACAGTTTGCACCTAATGCACCATAGTCTAAGAAACCATTTTGGACGCACTTGTTGGTACTCCTACGTGAAGGGGCTCAAGTGGATGCTCGGTTCGGTCTGTTTGGAGATAGTGCTAATCTTGATGCAAGATAGGTGCACAGTTTGCATGGAACATACCAAATGCTTGGAAATCAATCTAGACGCACATGCTGGAACTCCTAGATGACATGTGTCATACAAAATCTTGCTTTGGTCTGTTTAGAGATAGTGTTAGTTCCGGTGCAAGATAGGTGCAAGGTTTGCACATAATGCAGCATAGGCTAAGAAACCATTTTGGACGCACCCGATGGTACTCCTAGGTAAAAGGCTCAAGTGAAAGCTCGATTTGGTCTATTTGGAGATAGTGCTAATCTGGATGCAAGATAGATGCACGGTCTGCATGAAACGTACCATGTGCTTACAAATTAATTTGGACACACCCGATACAACTCCTTGATGATGTGTGTCGTATGGAATCTTGCTTTGGTGTGTTTAGAGATAGTATTAGTTTCGGTGCAAGATATGTGCACGGTTCACGCCTAATGCACCAAAGTCTAAGAAACCATTTTGGAAGCACCTGTTGGTACTCCTAGGTGAAGAGGCTCAAGTGGAGGCTTGGTTCGGTCTGTTTAGAGATAGTGCTAGTATTGATGCAAGATAGGTGCACGATTTGCATGGAAACTATTTTGGATGCACTATTTGGTACTCCTGGATGAAGAGGCACTATTTGGTACTCCTGGGTGAAGAGGCTCAAGTGGAAGCTTGGTTCAGTCATTTTGGAGATAGTGCTAATCCTTATGCACTGTAGGTGCATGGTTTGCATGGAACATACCATATGCTTGGAAATCAATTTGGATGCACCCAATGGAACTCCTTGTTGACGTGTGTCATTTGGAATCTCGCTTCAGTCCATTTGGAGACATTGTTAGTTTCGGTGAAAGATAGGTGCAGAGTTTGCACCTAATGCACCTTAGTCTAAGAAACCATTTTGGACACACTTGTGGGTACTCCTAGGTGAAGGGGCTCAAGTGGATGCTCGGTTCGGTCTGTTTGGAGATAGTGCTAATCTTGATGCAAGATAGATGCACAGTTTGCATGGAACATACGATATGCTTAGAAATCAATTAGGACGCACCTGATATAACTCCTTGATGATTTGTGTCATATAGAATATTGCTTCGGTTCGTTTAGAGAAAGTGTTAGTTTTGGTAGAAGATATGTGCACGGTTTACGCCTAATGCACCATAGGCTAAGAAACCATTTTAGACGCACCCGATGGTACTCGTAGTTGAAAAGGCTCAAGTGGAGGCTCGATTTGGTCTGTTCGGATATAGTGCTAATCTTGATGCAAGATAGTTGCACAGTTTGCGTGCAACGTACCATATGTTAAGAAATCAATTTGGACGCACCCAATGGAACTCCTAGATGACGTGTGTCATATGGAATCTCGCTTCGATTTGTTTGGAGACAATGTTAGTTTCGGTGCAAGATAGGTGTATAGTTTGTGCCTAATGCACCATAGTCTAAGAAACCATTTTTGACGCACCTGTTTGTACTCCTAGATGAAGAGGCTCAAGTGGAAGCTTGGTTCGGTCTGTTTGGAGATAGTGCTAATCTTGATGCAAGATAGGTGCACGGTTTGCATGGAACATACCATATGCTTAGAAATCAATTTGGATGCACCCGATGGAACTCCTTGATGACGTGTGTCATATGGAATCTCGCTTTGGTCTGTTTAGAAATAGTGTTAGTTTTGGTGCAAGATATGTGCATGGTTTGCGCCTAATGCACCATAGTCTAAGAAACCATTTTGGAAGGACCTATTGGTACTTCGGTGAAGAGGCTCAAGTGGAAGCTCGGTTTGATCTATTTGTAGATATTGCTAATCTTATTGCAACCATATGCTTAGAAATCAATTTGAATGCACCCAATGGAACTCCTAGATGACGTGTGTCATATGGAATCTTGCTTCGGTCCGTTTGTAGACATTGTAAGTTTAAGTGCAAGATAGGTGCACAGTTTGCGCCTAATGCACCATAGTCTAAGAAACCATTTTTGAAGCACCTGTTGGTACTCCTAGGTGAAGAGGCTCAAGTGAAGGCTCGGTTCGTTCTGTTTAGAGATAGTGTTAATCTTGATGCAAGATAGGTGCACGATTTGCATGGAATATACCATATGCTCTGTAATCAATTTAGATGCACCAGATGGAACTCCTAGATGACATGTGTCATATGGAATCTCACTTCGGTCCATTTAGACATAGTGTTAGTTTCGGTGCAAGATAGGTGCATGGTTTGCACCAAATGCACCATAGGATAATAAACCTTTTTGGACGCACCCGATGGTACTCCCAGGTCAACGTGCTCAAGTGAAAGCTTGGTTCGGTCTGTTTGGAGATAGTGCTAATCTTGATGCAAGATAGATGCACGGTTTGCATGGAACATATGATATGCTCAGAAATCAATTAGGACGGGCATGATATAACTCCTTGATGATGTGTGTCATATGGAATCTTGCTTCGTTTGATTTAGAGACAGTGTTAGTTTTGGTAGAAGATATGTGCATGGTTTACGCCTAATGCACAATAGGCTAAGAAACCATTTTAGACGCACCCGATGGTACTCATAGTTGAAGTGGCTCAAGTGGAGGCTCGATTTGGTCTGTTCGGATATAGTGCTAATCTTGATGCAAGATAGTTGTACAGTTTGCATGGAACGTACCATATGTTAAGAAATCAATTTGGACGCACCCAATGGAACTCCTAGATGACGTGTGTCATATGGAATCTCGCTTCGGTCTGTTTGGAGACAGTGTTAGTTTCGGTGCAAGATAGGTGCATAGTTTGTGCCTAATGCACCATAGTCTAAGAAACCAATTCTGACGCACCTGTTTGTACTCCTAAATGAAGAGGCTCAAGTGGATGCTCGGTTCGGTCTGTTTGGAGATAGTGCTAATCTTGATGCAAGATAGGTGCACGGTTTGCATGGAACATACCATATGCTTGGAAATCAATTTGGATGCACCCGATGGAACTCCTTGATGGCTTGTGTCATATGGAATCTCTCTTTGGCCTATTTAGAAATAGTGTTAGTTTCGGTGCAAGATATGTGCATGGTTTGCGCCTAATGCACCATAGTCTAACAAACCATTTTGGAAGCACCTGTTGGTACTTCGGTGAAGAGCCTTAGTGGAAGCTCGGTTTGATTTGTTTGGAGATAGTGCAAATCTTGATGCAAGATAGGTGCATGATTTGCAAGGAACATAACATATGCTTAGAAATCAATTTGGACGCACCCAATGGAACTCCTAGATGACGTGTGTCATATGGAATCTTGCTTCGGTTCATTTGTAGACATTGTAAGTTTTAGTGCAAGATAGGTGCACAGGTTGCTCTTAATGCACCATAGTCTAAGAAACCATTTTGGACGCACTATTTAGTACTCCTAGGTGAAGAGGCTCAAGTGGAAGCTTGGTTTGGTCAGTTTGGAGACAATGCTAATCCTTATGCAAGGTAGGTGTAGGGTTTGCATGGAACATACCATATGCTTGGAAATCAATTTTGATGCACCTGATGGAACTCCTTGATGACGTGTGTCATATGGAATCTCGCTTCGGCCCATTTGGAGACATTGTTAGTTTCGGTGAAAGATAGGTGCGCAGTTTGCACCTAATGAACCATAGTCTAAGAAACCATTTTGGACGCACTTGTTTGTACTCCTAGGTGAAGGGGCTCAAGTGGTTGCTCGGTTTGGTCTGTTTGGAGATAGTGCTAATCTTGATGCAAGATAGGTGCACGGTTTGCATGGAATATACCAAATGCTTGTAAAACAATCAGGAAGCACATGATGGAACTCCTAGATGATGTGTATCATACGAAATCTTGCTTCGGTCTGTTTGGAGACAGTGTGTCGAGGGTATCAGTAAGGGGTATCCTAACTGATGCACATAATGAGATCCCCCATACGCAGGTCGAGGCCCTCAACTCTACGCTCTAGTCAGTCATACGAACAGTCATCGACAACCGCAGCCTCGAAGACGGAAAAGGCATCGAGCGAATCGATCAGGGCTCGAGCGCCGCTACCGTCGAATACGGAAGTAGGCTCGAGCGAACCAAGAGCCGTCGAGCGCAAGGACGCCGCCCGCCGCCTGACGCGCGCATGGGAACCAGGGCATTTAATGCGCCTGTCGCATTCTCACCTAACACGCCAGTCACGGGAAGCGTGATAGGGAACAGGCATCCTTCCCGTCATTCTTTTTGCAGCCTTCCTCGCCAAACGACCCAGAACGTCTAGTCAGGACCCCCTCGAGACATCCAGGGTCAACGCTCTGGACAGCGGAGCGTTACACGGCGGCCGACCCTCGACCAGACCCGTTTCCTTCTAGGGGAAGGGTTGGACGTCGAATGGCAACAAGGCAACCACTCCGACGGATCCGCTGTTATATCGTACAGGCGTGCCGCCAATGAACCAGTCCAAGACGGCGCGCAGAGCAGGATTCCAGGGCACGCGTAATCATCATCAAGCTACCAGGACGGGATGGCTCGAGACCACGCCCGTACGGAGGCCTCGAGTAGGTCCGCGCGCCATGCCTCTATCGACCCCTACTCTGACACCTATATTTGTACCCTAGGCTTCTCCTTGGAACTATAAAAGGGGAAGCCCGGGAGCGGACTCAGGAGGAGATCAACCAGACAACACACTAATACGCAGTAGAACTTCCATACTCCATACCACGCTTGTATTCACCCCTGTACAAGCACTTAGGTGCAAAATAATACAAACTCTCTCCCCCCAGCTGGACGTAGGGCCTTCTCTTGCCCGATCCAGGATAAATCCTTGTGTCTTTTTGCATCACCATCAGGGAAAGGGAAGCACGCATACAAATTCACTCGTTGGTGTGTGTTGACGGTCCTTAAGTATCAAATTTAATTAACAAATAAACAAGGAAAAGGATCCAAATGAAATCAACATCTAGACTTAGGGTTTTATCTGACAGAATTCCACGAGTTTTGGTGTTTGTCTATTTCTGCAGGGGGTTATCAGGAAATAAGGAAGAAAGGCCCACATGTCGGGATTACATAGAGATATCAACCCACCGCGCAATTTTCTACCATCTAGAAGACTCCAGAAGCCACGGGAAGGAAGCGGAGCCCGAAAGGGGCCAGGCCCAGGGCGCCCGCCCACCTCTGGACTCCGTTCCGGACTCTCTTCGCACACGACGTTCCACCGACCTATTGGATCCAGAATAACATAGTACCACCTCGCCTATCGACCCAAAAACGCATAGAAGGGGAGGACTATATAAGGAGACCCCCTCTGGCCCCTAGAGGAGACAAGAAATTATCATAGAGATTGAGGGGTGCCCTCGAAGGAAAACCTCTTCTCTAAATAATATTTCTTTTTAGGCTTAGCAACCAATGTAAAGTAGAAATAGATCTTCTAGTTTCTACTAGATTGAGAGAGATAGAGTGGAGGTGTAGATCGGAGGAAGGCCGGCCTGTCGGTGTCTACTCCGAGTTGTACCTACGGGATCAAGTCTCCTTACCCGAGGCTTGCTTCTAAGATTCTTCAGTAATTCGACTTCTAATACTATTAAGTTCTTGTTTTTATTGTTCTTTGG
Source organism: Sorghum bicolor (assembly GCF_000003195.3). Taxonomy (NCBI): domain Eukaryota; kingdom Viridiplantae; phylum Streptophyta; class Magnoliopsida; order Poales; family Poaceae; genus Sorghum; species Sorghum bicolor. The sequence goes on from NC_012871.2 coordinate 34,102,133, forward strand.
TTTATGAGTTTACTTTAATCCTCTTCCGGTTGAGTATTAGAGTAATCACTTGCTAGCGTAAACGTGGTGTTTAGGCTAGGGTACTCATAGATATCCCCTGACTAGCTGGACCGTGGTAGTAGCGAGGAACGTGACATTTCCGAGTTACCTTTGCAGATCACATCTCGTTAGCAGGACGGGTAGGTTTATAGGTGCGGGTCGAACATCCTTTGTGTTGTCTAGATTCCGTGAGCCTCCCCAATAGAACAATAGATCATCCTTACCAAGGTTAGAACGAGACTAAGGTTGCAGTCTTCTCTGTACATCACTCACATCGAAAGACATTCTTTGTAGCCTAAAGGGATAGTAGCAATAGATTTGGTTAGTCAGATGCACCCTTTCTCCCAGTGGTAAAAATATAAATACGATAACTCTGGATAACCTCCCGAGTGAAATGCTCACCGATATCCGTGCGCTTGCGGATCATTTCCTTATTGCGTTACCAAATATCAACAAGCATTTCTGGCGCCGTTGCCGGGGAGAAAGACGGTTTGCTGAGATAACTTTGAGTCTTGCTATTATCTTGTATTATACTTTTATACTTTCATTCTTTTATCTTTTTATTTTTATCTTTATGGATAACTTAAATTCCATACCTATTATTGAATTCTTTGCACCTTCGGAGACCAGCCATAGACCATGGGAGTCAACACGTTCTGCCCCTAATTATGATCTGTGTCCGGAGTTGATTGCAATAGGTCAAAACCAACCCTTTTCTATAGCCGAGGTCCTATCTTTTAATCAAGAAGATAATGCACTTTTAGCTACACCTAGGGAATCTGTTAATCTTTCTATAAATTCTGGTTTAGACCTAGCCCTACAAGACCATGTTTTTCCTAAATATTTTCACATTGGTCTTAATCATATAACCTTTGGTAGAGTCCTTCTTTCTTTATCTATTAGTAAAGGAAGGTATGTCTTCATTCGTGGACATCCTTCTTGTACTAGTCTTCATAGAAAAATCTTAGAGATAGAGAAGGAATCATCTCCCATACAAGGAGAGGAAGTTTCAATAGCCAATTTCCAAACATTTCAATCCCATAATTCGGCTATCCAACCCATCCTTGAACTTAATAGTTTCTACTATGCTCTTCCTCTTGAACCTCCCGATAATCCTATGAATCTTTCTAGACATCCCATGCATAAGAAGGAGGATCGAGAAGAGCAACATCAATGGCTAGAGGGCATTAAAAATCCATGTGCTATCACCATTGAATGGATAGATAAAACAAACTTGAGAGACAATCCTAGAGGAATTTTAATCATTCATGAAGAATCATCCTTGGAGTTTGAGAATGAGAGAAACAACAGTGAGCATGGAAGTTATTTCATAAATATCTCACCCAGTCCTTGCTCATATAAAACATCTCTCCAATCAATTTGTCTCTCCATCCTTACCACATTTGATATCTCCAACCCCCTCTTCTTTTCTATTTATAAAAACTTTAAAAGGGCGGTTGTCGATGCATATGTCTATAATAAATATTGCAGATCTCGTTGAGTTAATTGATGGTTCCCCAAGGACAAGCTTAGTGTCCTAAAACAAGCACTTCTAATTATTTGCAACATTGCCTTGTGTATTGAGCATATAAAGATAATTGTAGAAATATTCCTTCGGGTATTCTTGCCACTAACCTTTCTAGGATTGGAGCAAGAAGATCGGATGAATGACAAGCGCAAGGTATGCCCAACCAATCATCATGCAACATTAAATTAAATTCATCCAATCTTGAATTTTGCAAAATTCAAGCTTGGGGGAGTACTTTACATAAAACATCCTTTGCCATGTTGCTATGTTGGTTGTCCTTACCTTTGAGACATGCTCAATTTGTTAAATACTAATGACACTACTTCATCTCCACTTGAGTAGATCTCTATAAAAGCCATCATGCTACCTTTGTTTATCCTAGTAAGTGTTAGTTTGGAAGTACTGGTCACACTTCCAATGGCATTTAAATTAAGCGTGGTGCTTAGGTTAAATAGCCTTCCTTAATCTGATTAGACATGGAGTCTAGTTTGGTTACTAAACTAAAAACTGCTTGAGTAGATATTGGTATATTTTGTTGGACTAACCCCTGCAGGAAAACTTTCAATATCAACCTGGGAAGTCCTGAGATACAAACTCATTGGAGATAAAGGAGACACATGAAGTTTAACAATTTGCACAAGAAGTACATAGCTCATTCATCATAAAGAGATGATTCATGGAGGGTGCCACAAACACGATGCACAACCGCTAAGAAAGGAAAGCTTCCACAAGGTGATACTGTACCATCACTCTTCAAGTAAGGTAACATCTTAAGGTACTTGACTAACACTTTTATAAGCTCCTCCTTGGTTCTGGCATTCACATAAATAAAGAGACAAACATGTATGATTTATAACTCCAAATTAACCAACTCAATTAATTCAACAAGTTTAGTCCTTTAATCTTTGTTCTTAGTACTACCTTCGTGACCCCACACTCCTAATCATATAAGCTAAAGTATTGCACATGCAATCTTTGGAAGATATAAACAAAACATAAATATAGATAGATTATCTTTCCATTAGGTTGAGCCATCTGATCTGACAAATGCTACACTCATGATCCATCAACTTTGTCTTGCTCACTATGCTTAAGGTTAGAGAAGAACAAATACACTTTTGGTTCTGTTGGTGTTTTCCACCAACAGGGCCCATGCACTTGATCTCTACCTTGTCTCTATGAGCAGGAACACTTCGAGCATAATATGAAGGAGTTTTACAACTCCCAGATTCCACCAAGTGAAGAACTAGGATCTACAAGCACAAACACACTGGAGATACTAGACGCTCAGGCAATCACTGCCCTAAGATGCTTGAGGACGTGAACTACATCAACAACAATAACAACTATTACTACAACCGTCCTCAACAACATCAAGGTTGGAATCAACAGAGGCCTAATTACTCAGAGAGGTGATCTAGGACGCCCCGTCATCCCGATCTCCATCATGGACTTCCCATAAGCACTCTGCGACTTTGGCTCCAGCGTCAACATTATGCCCAGGGTTGCAGATCGGACACTCAGTTTCCCAAAGGAAATATTGAAGAACCTCTGCGTCCGAGTTGGTACCTTGTATGCTCTAGCAGACTTCATGGTGATAGAGACTGGTACTGAGGAGAGGGCACCCATCATCTTAGGGAGGCCATTCCTAAACACTAGAGCTGTCATCTACGCTAATGCTGCCAAGATCAGTCTCTACATCAAGGGGAAGAAGGAGACTTTCCTTCAAGAACAAGACTACACAAACTTCAGAGCAACCCCGACATCAACCAAGGAAGAGGACCAACAGGAGGAATAGGAACAAGCAAATGTGGACCGAGTCAGCTAAGATGGTCACTGCAGTTCAAGGAGGTCAACATCGTCGACTCAAGTCACCTTTCTTGATCAAGAAGGACGACCCTGGTGTTCTAAGCATTGAGTGCACAATCAACAGGTACTCTTTTCAGAAGACACTCTACGACACCGGATCTGACGTCAACATAATGGCCGTAGTCACTTATCAGCTCCTGCATGAAACCATGCCCCTACAACCAATATACATTCAGCTATAGATGACTTGCAAGTTATTAACATGGGAGAAGATGAATATGATCCACCCACCATCCTTGGAAGACAGTTCCTCAGCACTATCAAAGCCATCATCTATATTGGAACCGGAGAAGTCCACATACACTTCTCCTCTGAGAAGGTATGCCGCTGTTTTACTGACCCTAACTATATAGTTGAAGACTCTAAGCAGGTCAGGACAAGAAGAAGACATCGCAACCGCAACCAGAGGAGGCAAATCATCGAGGACGGATGGGTAGACTACGAAGGAGAAGTGATAAGGACTGAAGACATACCACTTGAACATAACTGTCCTGAGGAGACCATAGCACCGAGTCAGGTGTGGAGAGAGAATATAGTTACACACGAAGAGGAGGCGCCACCGGAATCACTGACTACGTCATCCAGCGAATCCCAGGACGATTAAGAAAATGGAGAGTCCCGCTCGGAGGACTTAAAAACACCGAACGCCTTGCCAAGAGGTAAACTTGGTAGTTATCCTTTCCCTTTTAATTATTTCAAATAGTTTACTTAGTTAATCATGTTCGTATTATCCTAGAAAGAAAATAAAAATGTGAAAAAAAACTGTAAGCCCCATGTGAGTAGACGAGTGGCATAAAACCCATAAGTACATTCACTGTGGTGGCATAAAAATAAAATAAATATTTTTCTGCTTTATAAAAACAAAAATATAAAAACAGGGAGTAATATTTATTAAGGAGTCTCAACATGATAAAGGCTAGATATTTATGCTAACACTTAACCATTCCACAAGCTTTGTTGTCTATGTGAGCTCCACAGAATTTAAGAATCAAGAAGACTAGCAGACGGAGGACATTCTAATCGCTGTCAAAATACTGCTGACTTTCAAACACACCTCTGCCACCTGCTAGCTACATCAAGAGAAATTACGTCAAAATTCAGCTTGGGGGAGAGCACCCCCATTTATCTCGATAAGTATTTCTATCTATCTTTATACTTATACTATATTAGAATATAAATACACATAACTATGAAAAACCAAATAAAGATTTTATGCTTATATATATTTTGCTTAGTGTGTTTAATAAATAAATAAAGTGGTTATGCTAATCTGTATCTAATAAAACTTAAGCATGGATATGATGAATAGTTGCTCTGCCTAATTTGCAAATTTGAAGTTCTCTCTCAAGTTTAGATATAACTATTATAATTTAAGGCTTGCTCTAGACCTAAACTTGTGGGATGAAAACTTGATCTGAAGTCTAAGTTGTTAACGGATACGATATGGGAAGGTTGAGCTGCTGTTCATCTGTTCCTAGAGATGCTAGAATTCTGGAGAATTTTATCTTTGAAAAATCTTTAAAATAACACATGATGAGTTCCTGTATGATGAGAGTTTAGATTCCTACCACAGCCATATATACATGCTTGCTAGACCTTGAGCCACACATTTACTATTTACTGCTTATGAGCATTGAGTGTGGTCAAGCTGTGTAGACCCTTAGGAGCTTGTCATGTGGTTAAATCAAGATTCACTTGCACGTTCACTCATACATGCTACTTCTACTCCGGAAGTACCATCCACATATATCCACTCATTTCCATCTCCAAAACCACCCAAAAGTATTCTACTCCTAATCCGGGAGAGAATAACCAAAAATATTTCTGTTTCTCCTTGTGAAATAAATGCTCAAGTTATCTTGTTACTACCACTTGCTATATTATCTCAAGAGATGAATGCTCTGAAAAAAAAGAGAGAGAAAAAGAAAATAAAAGATACGAGGAAATAAAAAGGAGCAAGTGCTCGGAACCTCGAAAGAAAAGAAAAAGAAGAGCATCTCATTCTCCTCATAAAGTTTCAAAAGCAAGGAAGGTATGTATCCCCTCAAAGAGCAAAGTAGAATTAGGCTTCCACCACCATTGTTATCACCATCATCAACATACATCATTCATTCGCCACACATGCACATCTTGATTTGGCTTATTGATTTGTTTCTTTGGATCCATGGTTTGACTATGCAATAAATGTCTTGTAAGTATGTATACTTTATCTCCCACCTATGAGCTTCAGATATTAAAGCCTTATTAGAGTAGGGTGAGAGAGAAGACAATGTCACTATGCTTCATACCACAAATACTACATATCTTGAGAGAAGGCATATACCATCACTGCCTTGGTAAGGATCCAAAAATACCACAAAAGAGAGACCTGAGAGAATCATACAAGGAATTTCTGAGTTTTATTTGAAAATCTGCAAAAACCCCAGAGCTATAGCTGATCAAGAATAAGAGACATGGCACTTGGCTAGACTGTTCTATCTTTTAACCACTCAAGACAGAAGTGACGGTTACAAGTCCTATGGTGTAGGTAAAGTAAGTAAGTTTTAAGTCTTAACAGTTTATTCTAACTCAGAGATGAGATCTTGCTTAAATGCGTGTGTACTTCTAAGAAATGAAACCACTGCAGAAACTCTTGAGTTCATCCTTGCTCAGGGACGAGCAAGAGGTAAGCTTGGGGGAGTTTGTTGACGGTCCTTAAGTATCAAATTTAATTATCAAATAAACAAAGAAAAGGATCCAAATGAAATCAACATCTAGACTTAGGGTTTTATCTGACAGAATTCCACGAGTTTTGGTGTTTGTCTATTTCTGCAGGGGGTTATCAAGGAAATAAGGAAGAAAGGCCCACATGTCGGGATTACATAGAGATATCAACCCACCGCGCAATTTTCTACCATCTAGAAGACTCCAGAAGCCACGGGAAGGAAGCGGAGCCCGAAAGGGGCCAGGCCCAGGGCGCCCGCCCTGAGGACCTGGGCGCCCGCCCACCTCTGGACTCCGTTCCAGACTCTCTTCGCACACGACGTTCCACCAACCTATTGGATCCAGAATAACATAGTACCACCTCGCCTATCGACCCAAAAACGCATAGAAGGGGAGGACTATATAAGGAGACCCCCTCTGGCCCCTAGAGGAGACAAGAAATTATCATAGAGATTGAGGGGTGCCCTCGAAGGAAAACCTCTTCTCTAAATAATATTTCTTTTTAGGCTTAGCAACCAATGTAAAGTAGAAATAAATCTTCTAGTTTCTACTAGATTGAGAGAGATAGAGTGGAGGTGTAGATCGGAGGAAGGCCGGCCTGTCGGTGTCTACTCCGAGTTGTACCTACGGGATCAAGTCTCCTAACCCGAGGCTTGCTTCTAAGATTCTTCAGTAATTCGACTTCTAATACTAGTAAGTTCTTGTTTTATTGTTTTTTGGTTTATGAGTTTACTTTAATCCTCTTCCGGTTGAGTATTAGAGTAATCACTTGCTAGCGTAAACGTGGTGTTTAGGCTAGGGTACTCATAGATATCCCCTGACTAGCTGGATCGTGGTAGTAGCGAGGAACGTGACATTTCCGAGTTACCTTTGCAGATCACATCTCGTTAGCAGGACGGGTAGGTTTATAGGTGCGGGTCGAACATCCTTTGTGTTGTCTAGATTCCGTGAGCCTCCCCAATAGAACAATAGATCATCCTTACCAAGGTTAGAACGAGACTAAGGTTGCAGACTTGTCTATACATCACTCACATCGAAAGACATTCTTTGTAGCCTAAAGGGATAGTAGCAATAGATTTGGTTAGTTAGATGCACCCTTTCTCCCAGTGGTAAAAATATAAATACGATAACTCTAAATAACCTCCCGGGTGAAATGCTCACCGATATCCGTGCGCTTGCGGATCATTTCCTTATTGCGTTACCAAATATCAACAGTGTGACCCCCCGTGGAGAAAACACCGACAGTTGGCGCGCCAGGTAGGGGTCTTGCATGTTTTTTCATCGATTTCCCATTCTTTCCCAGATGGCCACTCTTTCTTCGCCAATTCTGCGCTCCACGGTGATTTGGTTCTGGAGTCTCGAGTTTATGTCCACTGGCTCCGGCTATGACATGATCTTGCTCTCGATCAAAGGACCGGGAGGAGCCCGCGTCGCGCCAACACGGATGAGGGCCCCGAGACGTCCTCGCCACCACGCCTCCCCACCCAAGAAGAGGTGTGGACAGCACCATCATCGCCCTTCTGCCTCGCCACGACCGGCAGTCCGTGCCAGGTAGGAGGCGGCACGAGAGCCGATAGCCTCGTGCACCACGGGCACGACGGCTCAGCGCCGAGAGGATCACACGATGACGGGAGGTGACGCGCCCCACGCACTCTCCCCCACCGCCAGGCTACTTCCACATGGGCTGTTCGCCTCAAGAGGAGCCTTGCCGTTCGGCATGGACAATGCCGCAGTGTCACTCGCTAGGGCGATATGCCCAAACGCCCAGACGTACGTGGAGAGACCAATGGTCCTCCCACGCGACCCTGAAGCACAGCAACTGACGTCCGAGCTATCGGATTTCTCCCAGGTACGAGGCCTCCGCCGCCTGGGCCCTGGACGCTACACGATTACCTCCCTTAGACAGCGGCTGCTGGAGGAAGGACGCGGATGTTTCTACGCCACCGAGCCGGACTCCAGCTCGGAATCCGACAACCACGACCCTACTAGGGAGTGCTTCCATATCGACGGTGCGGTGGAAACCACCGACGAGACACAAGACGCCGTTGCAGGTGGGCGGGCCCCTACAGCGAGGGAAGACCCCAGGACGCCTGGGAATGATGGTCAAGTCGAGCCCCCTCCGCAAGAAGACAGAGCCGCGCAAATTGCGCAGCTACGAGAACTCAAGGCAAAGCTTGACGAGGACCGCGAGCGCCTTGTCCTGCTTGAGCAGATCCTCGAGCAGGACCTGCCTTACCCGCCTGGTGGGAGTGTCCGCAGACGAGCTCGAGAGGTACACCGACAGATCGTTGGAGACGCAGAGCCAGAACAGCCCGTCAGCCGTTTCCCTCGAGCAGGCCAGAACGTCGTGGCAGCAACAATGCTACTGCGAAACATGCCGGAGCCGTCGAACTCCCAAGCTCGACGCATTCGAGACGAGGTGCAGACACTACTCCAGGTGGCGGCAGTTCAACAGGCCGAAAGCTCGGCTTCTCGACGTCGAGGAGCTGCCACTGAAAAGCACGATGAGCCGGCCCAAAGCGAAAAGGAGGTGTCGGTCCATCAGCAGCCGCCTCCTCGAGAAAAAAAGACCATGCTCGTTCTCCCCGTCGACAATCAGCGTCGACACGACGCGCGACGTGACATTGAAGAGAATCGACGCCGTCGGTACGGGGACGCGGAAGAGCGCGGTTACAGTGCCCATCGCGGTGGGAGGTACGACAGTGATGAAGATCGGATGGCTCCAGAGCCACCAGGCCCACAAGTATTCAGCAGGGCAATCCGCAGCACGCCGCTGCCCAGCCCGTTCCGACCCCCGACCAGCATCGCGAAGTACAACGGAGAGACCAACCCGGAGCTGTGGCTGGCAGACTTCAGGCTGGCCTGTCAGCTGGGAGGTGCTCCAGGAGACGATCGAGCCATCATCAGACAGCTGCCACTCTTCCTTTCCGACACCGCTCGCAGGTGGCTCGAAGAGCTCCCGGCCGATCAGATCCATGACTAGGTCGATCTGGTTAGAGTTTTCGAAGGTAACTTCAAAGGGACCTACATACGGCCTGGGAACTCGTGGGACCTCAGCAAGTGCAAGCAGAGGTCAGGAGAAACTCTTTGAGAGTATGCTCGATGCTTCTCAAAGCAACGCACCGAGCTACCGCACATCCCCGATCACGACCGCACATCACCGAGGTACCACCAGTCGAGACTTGGTACGGGAATTAGGCCAAAATCGCCCTCAGTTCGTCAACGAGCTGATGGATATGGTGGCCAACTACGCGGTAGGAGAAGAAGCGGTCGGCGCCTTCTTCAGCTGTGAAGAAAGGAAAGGCAAGTAGCCCGCCGACGATGGTGAAGGCCCCAGTCGAGGGCCCAAGAAGAGCAAGAAGAAGAAGAAGACCCGGCCGTTCCAACGAGAAGACCTCGACGACGATCTCGTCGCTGCCATGGAACGCAAAAAGCCTCGAGGCCCCCAGATGGGGGCATCTTCGATAAAATGCTGAGAAAGGACTGTCGTATGCTGAGAAAGCATTTCGACAGTCTAGGGTTCAGGAAGGAGGCGCGCGATGACCCAAAGAAAGAGAAGGGCGGCGAAAAGGAGGACGACAAAGACGACGGTGGTTTCCCTGCCATCCACGACTGCTACATGATCTACGGCGGGCCCTCGACGCAGCTGACCGCAAGGCAGCGCAAGAGGGAACGCCGTGAGGTCTTCGCGGCGAGGATGGCGGTGCCCCAGTACCTCAGCTGGTCGAGCACCCCTATCACCTTTGATCGAGAGGACCACCCCGACAAAGTAGTTGCCCCTGGCGTCTACCCGCTCGTCGTCGACCCTATCATCATCAACACCCGGCTCTCAAAGGTACTGATGGACGGTGGCAGCAGCCTTAACATCATCTACCTCGAGACCCTCGACCTCCTCGGCATCAGCAGGGCACAGGTCCAACCAAGCGCCGGCGGCTTCCACGACGTCGTACCAGGAAAGAAGGCGTTGCCGGTTGGTCGAATCGATCTATCGGTCTGTTTTGGCACCGCGGCCAACTTCAGAAAGGAGACCCTCACCTTTGAGGTGGTGGGGTTCCGGGGCATGTACCACGCCATCATCGGACGACCGGGTTACGCCAAATTCATGGCTATCCCCAACTACACCTACCTAAAGCTGAAGATGCCCGGCCCCAAGGGCGCCATCACATTCAGCTCCTCCTTCGAGCACGCATATGAGTGCGACGTCGAGTGCGTCGAGTGTGGGGAGGCAGTCGAGAGTTCCACCGAGCTCGCCTCCAAACTCGAGGCCCTGGCCGCTGAGGCTCCAGAGCCCAAGCGCCACGCAGGTAGCTTCGAGCCGGCGGAAGGAACCAAGAAGATCCCACTCGACCCCAACAACTCCGATGGCAAGGTGCTGACGATCAGCGCTGACCTTAATACCAAATAGGAAGCCGTGCTCGTCGACTTTCTCCGTGCAAACGCCGACATATTTGCATGGAGTCCTTTGGACATGCCTGGCATACCGAGGGAAGTCACCGAGCACTCCTTGGAAATTCGAGCCGGTTCCAAGCCAGTGAAGCAGCGGTTGCGCCGATTCGACGAGGAGAAGCGCAAGATCATTGGTGAGGAGATCCAAAAGCTTTTGACGGCCGGATTCATCAAGGAGGTTCACCATCCCGACTGGTTAGCAAATCCTGTACTAGTTAAGAAAAAGAATGGGAAAATGAGGATGTGTGTCGATTATACAAGTTTAAATAAAGCATGTCCGAAAGTTCCTTTTCCATTACCTCGTATCGATCAAATTGTTGACTCAACTGCGGGATGTGAAACCCTTTCTTTCCTTGATGCATATTCTAGTTACCATCAAATAAAAATGAAAGAGTCTGACATCTTTCATTACACCTTTTGGGATGTATTGTTATGTGACCAAGCCGTTCGGGCTTCGAAACGCGGGGGCCACATATCAGCGCTGCATGCTCCACATGTTTGGCAAGCACATAGGGTCGACAGTCGAGGCCTATGTCGACGACATCGTTGTCAAGTCGAAGCGGCGGGGAGACCTGATCCAGGACCTCAAAATCGCTTTCAGCTGTTTACGCGCCAACCAGATCAAGCTCAACCCTGAGAAGTGTGTTTTTGGCGTACCTCGGGGCATGCTCCTGGGTTACATCGTTTCCCAGCGCGGCATCGAGGCCAACCCCGAGAAAGTCTCGGCCATCACAAGAATGGGGCCGATCCGAGACATCAAGGGCGTACAAAGGGTAACGGGATGCCTAGCGGCGCTGAGTCGTTTTATCTCAAGGTTGGGAGAAAAGGCGTTGCCCCTATACCGACTTCTGAAGAGAGTCGAGCACTTCTCTTGGACCCCCGAGGCCGAGGAAGCCCTCGAAAACCTGAAGAAAACGTTGACCTCAGCACCAGTTCTGGTCCCACCTCAACCTGCAGAACCGCTGCTCCTTTATATTGCCTCGACAACCCAGGTCGTCAGTGCAGCTGTGGTGGTCGAGAGGCAGGAGGAGGGGCGTGCATTGCCTGTCTAGAGGCCGGTCTATTTCGTCAGCGAGGTACTCTCGGAGACCAAAGCGCGTTACCCACAGATCCAGAAGCTGATCTACGCCGTAATCCTCGCCCGACGCAAGCTGCAGCACTACTTCCTCGGCCATCCTATCATAGTGGTCTCATCCTTCCGCTTGGGAGAGATCATCCAAAGTCGAGAAGCCACGGGAAGAATCGCCAAATGGTCGGTCGAGCTCATGAGTGAGACTCTCACTTATGCGCCCCGTAAGGCTATCAAGTCGCAAGCCCTTGTGGATTTCGTCGCGGAATGGACAGACTCCCAGCTCCCCCCGGCCTAGGTTCAGGCGGAGCTGTGGACGATGTACTTCGATAGGTCTCTCATGAAGACAGGAGCTGGGGCGGGCCTGCTATTCATTTCACCGCTTTATGAGGTACGTCGTCAGGATACACTTTGCCGCATCCAACAATGTTGCAGAGTACGAGGCCCTTGTCAATGGTCTGAAGATCGCCATCGAGCTGGGAGTCCGACGCCGCGATGTTCGAGGCGACTCCCAGCTCGTCATCGACCAAGTAATGAAAGCCTCGAACTGTCACGACCCAAAAATGGAAGCATACTGCAAGGAGGTCCGTCGACTCGAGGACAAGTTCCACGGCCTCGAGCTCGTCCACGTCGCCCGACGCTACAACGAGGCAGCCGACGAACTCGCCAGGATCGCGTCGACCCGAGGCACGGTCCCTCCTGACGTGTTTTCAAGAGATCTACACGAGCCATCCATCGACCTGGGCTCGGGGGCTGACATCGAGACCGCTCCTGCCCAGCAAACCAACGCCGTCGAGGCACTACTAATGGCGGCTGAGGTAATGGAAGTGCGGCCCGGTCGACCGTTCGATTGGCGCACGCCGTTCCTCGACTGCCTGATCCGCTGCGAGCTGCTAGAAGATCGATCTGAGGCCCGCCGTATTGCTCGGCGGGCCAAGTCATATGTAATCTATGGCGATGACAAGGAGCTATATCGACGAAGCCCGACAGGGGTCTTGCAGCGTTGCGTCACCATAGAGGAAGCCGGAAACTCCTCGAGGATCTACACTCGGGGGCTTGTGGGCACCATGCTGCTCCACGGACCCTTGTAGGGAACGCCTTCCGACAAGGCTTCTACTAGCCAACGGTCGTAGCTGACGCCATCGAGCTCGTACGCTCATGCCACGAATGCCAATTCTACGCCAAGCAAACGCACCTGCCTGCCCACACTCTCCAGATGATCCCGATCACATGGCCGTTCGCGGTATGGGGGCTCGACTTAGTAGGGCCTCTACAAAAGGCAAAAGGAGGGTACACTCACTTGCTGGTGGCTATCGACAAGTTCTCCAAATGGATTGAGGCTCGACCCATCACCAACATCCGTTCCGAGCAAGCCGTCCTTTTCTTCACCGACATCATCCACCGGTTTGGGATTCCCAACGTCATCATCACCGACAACGGCACTCAATTCACCGGCAAAAAGTTCCTGGCCTTCTGCGATCAGCATCACATCCATGTGAACTGGTCTGCAGTTGCCCACCCTCGAACTAACGGCCAGGTCGAGCATGCCAACGGCATGATTTTGCAGGGGCTCAAACCGAGAATCTATAATCGCTTGAAGAAATTCGGCAAGAAATGGGTTAAGGAGCTTTCCTCAGTCCTATGGAGCTTAAGGACTACGCCAAGCAGGGCCACAAAATACACCCCATTTTTCATGGTCTATGGCTCTAAGGCCGTGCTCCCGACGGATCTCGAGTATGGGTCCCCTCGACTCAAAGCATACAACGAGCAATCAAATAAGGAGACTCAAGAGAATGCGGTCGACCAGCTCGAGGAAGCTCGAGACATGGCCCTCCTCAACTCCGCCAGGTACCAGCAGAAGCTCCGACGCTACCACGACAAGCACGTGCGCAAGAGGGACCTGAACGTGGCCGACCTCGTCCTACGACGGCGGCAAAGCAATCAAGGACGCCACAAGCTGACTCCACCTTGGGAAGGCCCATACGTGGTGGCCGAGGTCTTGAAACCGGGAACATACAAGCTCGCAGATGAAAAGGGAGCGATCTTCACCAACGCGTGGAACATCAAACAGCTACGTCGATTCTACCCCTAGAATTTCAAAGCTTTATGTTCCCACGTACATTCTGTACCGAGGTTTTGTAAATGAATGCATGAATAAATAAAGTCTTTCCCTCGAGCAATTTACTTTTTCACGAGTCAAAATCTTGACGATTAGAAGGGGGTACCGACTATGACCTATCATAGTCGATACCCCCTCGGGGGCTAGCAGGAGGTGTCGAAAAAACCAAGTAACCCTTTCGTTTCCATCAGTAATCTCGTGTGGTTGAGTAGTAAAGGTACCTCGAGCCCCTTAAGGGCCGAGAAACGACGAGCCTGAGATCTCCTACGCCCCCGGGCTACGGAAACTCTACTCGCCTCCTCACCCTTAAGGCAATCGAGACCGCCTTAAACAAAAGACCGAGCGGGAAAAAACAAACATAGGCGCAAGAAGAAGTAAAGGAGCCTCGAGCGGAAAGACAGATAAACATTTGACAACCACTTAAAAGACGTCATACTACTTAAAGATAGAGTAGCAAAGTACTGTACAAAGGGGCCTAGGCACCCAGAGGAGGCTCGCAGGCCTCAGTCCGCATCACGGTCCTCACCGCCCTCGCCTGCGCCCGAGCTAGTCTCAGGAGGCAGTACCTCTGGCTCGAACAGCCTAGCCAACCTCTCTCCAGGAACCTCTGCGTCGTCGATCAAGGCGTGGAGCCTCTCTTCGTTCTCCACGTCGGTCTTGGAGATGTCGGTGACGAAGCCGTGGGACACCACCTCCATGTCATAGGAGAAGCCTGGACAGACAACGGCCATTGCCCGCTTCACCCTGATGTGGAGAGCGTCCCGCACCCGATCCATCAGCATCGCGCCTAAGTAGCACAGCTGATCGACCAGCGCGTCGCCTCGAGCTTCCTCCTTCGACTCGTCCATGGGCTCGACCTCCCAAGAGGTCGAGAGATCGCTTATCGCCGTCCGAAGTCGACGGTTCAAAGCAACCTCCCCCTCGAGCTGGGCTTTGGCATTGCGAGCCTCGACTTGGGCGGCCAAGAGCTCGTCTTTAAGCCCTGTGAATGCCAACGCAAAAAGCTTTAGATAAAACCAAGCACATCTCGAAAAGAAAATCCGACAAAAGAAATGCACCGCGGACACTCTCCTCCAGAGCTGTGTTCTCGCCAACTAATTTGGTGTTGGCCCTCTCGATCTCTTTGTTGGAGCGTGCCAGCTCAGTATTGGCAACACGAAGATCCTCGATCACCTTGCCAGCCTGAGCAATAGCTCCATTCTTCTCCAACAGCTCTCCCTTCAAACGATCGACGTCGTCAGAGAGGCTGCGGGATCGAGCCCGCTTCGCCTCGAGGTCTTCAATGGCCTTTTTCTTTGCCTCCTCCGCGGCACCCCTGGCGACCTCGCTATCCACATACTCCACCTTTATCCTCCAGAAGGATTCTCGGATGGAGTCCAGGTCGGTCTTGAGGAGGCCCTTCTCCTTGTTCAGGTCAGCAACATTGCTCTTATAGGACAGAGCCTCCTCCTGGGCTTTGGACCCGGCCTCCTCGACCGTCAGAGCCCGCTCCCTCAGTAGCACGGCCTCTTCCACGGCCTTCTTTGAGGCCTCTCAAGCCTCGGCCAGGGCAGCCTCCCTCTCCTTCTCCTCCTCGAGCGCCAAGAGCTCTTTATAAGCTTTGAGGAGTTTCTCCTGCGACTCCAGGAGTTGGTCTTTGAGGAGGGGGAGCTGCTCCCAGCCGCCTCTCGTGGCATGAATGAAGCCTAACTTAATACGGGAGGTCTCTTTCAGGTCCTGCGAGCCGGTGATCGAGCAGTTAGAACCCAAAACCAATGAGTTCCCTAAAGGTTAAAAGACTAGGAGACTTACAAAGTAGGCCGGCCCGAGCCTGTTGTTTACAACGTCCGACAAGAGCCCCACCGTGTGCTTCATCCAAAGGCGGAGCTCCTCGACGTGCTCCCACTTCTCGGCTTCCTTCCGATCGTCCAGAAAAATGTTGGGCTTGGACGGATCCGTGGAAGCACGGATGCGGATCCGATCAGGGCACCAGTTCTCCATCTCCTGGTCGTCCCGCGCCTTGACGCCGCGGATGAGCTCCTCGACGGTCTCGAGGGCCCCCCATGGCGTAGGAACAAGTCGACGAGGGAGGGGAACCGCCCGTCGTCATCCACCGTCTTCCAGGTGCCCGTTTCGCTGCCTCCACCTCCGTCCGACGTCCCAGCCTCGTCCTCCTCGGCGGGAATACGGTCCTCCCACGACCGACGCTCCCGGAGGAATCCGGGGCGATCCCGTCCATGCCATAGATTGTCCTCCTGATCTCAGAATCAGGGTCGGCGGGAGTGCGCATCATGCAGGCGAGCGCCACCACGCCGTCCGCCCGCCCTGACTCTGCAGGGATCGCGGCCGGTGCCCCCGGCCGGAGCCACGCCGGGGTCGGAGGTCCAAAAGCCGGCAGACCCTCCTCCTAGTTTCTAGGCTCCTGCGGCGCCTCCAGCTCTAGGTGGGGCAGATCAAGCGGCTCCGCCGGCTCCTGGCTCCCCTGCTGATGTTGCTCTTGGAGCTCTTGCGGCTCCGGTCGACGTTCCTGCTCCTGCAGTTGTCGCCGCGTCTCTTGCTCCCGCTCCTCCTCCTCCTCCTTCTTCCTCTGCTCCTCGATGGAGCGAAGACCGGTAGGCCAGGGCGTCCGTCTCGCGACAAGAGAGGTCGAGGCCTCCTCGTCCATAGGACGGGCATCCCTTGAGGTCCCGTCGCCGCCAGACCCATCACTTAAAGTAATGGGATCCCCCTCGACCCCCGATCGGGGAGGCTCGGGGGCTCCCTCTTGCCCTTGGGGCTGAGGTGCCTCGGCCTGTTTTGGCGGCGACGGGGCAGACTCAGGACGGGGTGGGGCGCTCTCAGCGCCGGTCGGTGGTTGAGGGTCGGAGGAACCTATAGAACGCAAAACAAAGGTCAGTCACTATGATGGCCGACGTAAGAGCAACATAAATCCCATGCATAAGCTGCTAACATGAGTCCTTAGAGGCCGCTCCTACCTTGAGCCTTTTCGCCATCGAGGGCTGGGCCTGCTCAAGCATCCGTTTCAACCTAAGGAAAGAGGAACGGGCACAAAGAAGACCGTTATACGAGAAAACACAAAGAATCAGGAGAATAAGAATAACAGCGTCGAAGAACTTACCCCACAGGGAGAACGGCTCGCCTACCGGTGCCTCGACTGATGGGCCTCGAGCCACCCAGCGTCAAGGCCCTCGACCCCTCGAGGGCAGGCGCTGGTCTTGGCCCAGCATCTCCCACCTGGCGAGCGCCGAGACTAGCGCTCCTGCGGCCGGTCTCCCCTTGTCGGAGGCCACGGCACGGCCACGGGTCAACGGCCCCGTCGCATGGGGCTTAGCCCGGCTACCTACCTTTGGTGCAGGGGGAGGTTGAGGATGCGGGGCAGCCCGACCTGGCGCAGGCGCAGGAGGAGTGTCAGCATGGGGGCGGTGAGATCCGCCTGGCCCCTCCTTTGGCGCCCCCGTCCGTGGGACGTCCACATCGCCTCGAGGCGGACCCTCGAAGATCCGGTCGAGACGAGACGCCATCCCCTCGGAGTCGTCGCTGTCGTCATCGCCGTCTCCGCCATCGTCTTCGCTGGGGGATTCTTCCTCAGGCTCTCCCCTCTACCTGGACTTAGCTCGACGCGCCTCTAGCGCTTGGCGGTCGAGGTTCTTCTTCTTCTCTCCTTTCTTTACAGAGTCCTTGACGGACTTTTGTTTCTAGGCGGACTGGCGCCGTGTGTCATGGTCGACCTCGTCCTCCTTTACTGGAGGCCTCGCCCCTGCCAGAACAAAGGCGAGCTTAAAAAAGGGATCGAAGGAAATCCAGAATTGAAGCCATGTACGAGAAAAGAGCATACCAGGTTGATCGAGCCCGCATCGGGCCTCATGGGGAAGCCGTTAACGTGCTCCGGCTTGAAATCACCGGCGATGGCCGCCCTGACCCGGGCCGCGACCTCGTCGTCCGCTGGAGCCTCGTTAGACATCCGGCACGCCTCGAGGTCCCGGGACGAGATGCCAGGGCCCATCTCGTCCATCCTGAGCGGCTGGGACATCAATGGGAGAACTCTCCGATGATGAACAGCTGAGAGGACAAGAGCGGCGGTCAGGCCTTCCATACGCAGCTTCTTCAAGGCGTCGAGGAGGGGGTCGAGCCGCGACTGGTGAGCTTGGACGACGCCGTACGTCCAGTTCTCCGGGCGCTCCGTGATCAGGCAACCGGTGTAGGCGGGAAGGAGATCGTCGTCGTTCCTCAGGTAGAACCACTGGGAGTCCCATCCGGCGTGGTTCGTCGACAATCCCACCGGGATGTACTCGCGCGGCCTCGCCGTCTTCCCCGTCTTCAGCACGAGGTTGAGGCACCCTGCCCGCACGGGCTTCCTCACGCCGGTGGTCCCAGTGGGGGCGTTGAAGAGCTCGCCCCTGTAGAGGTGGAGCCACAGCTCCCAGTGGGGCATCATCCCCAAATAGCCCTCACACACCGCGGCGAAGACCGCCGCGACGGTGATGGCGTTAGGGGAGAAGTGCTGGAGCTCCACCCCGTAATGGTGGCAGAGCGCCCGCATGAAGCGGCTCGGGGGAGTGCCCAGGCCATGGCGGTGGAACTTTGCGAACGAAACCACATAGCCCTTGGGCGGCCTGGGCTCCCTGTGGTCCGCTGGCGGCGCGATACACTCCGGCGACGAAAGCGATGTGCGGTGGCGTAGGAGCCCTTCCTTCTCAAGCTCCAGCAATCGGCGTTCCGTCATCGACGACGGACGCCACTCGTCGGCGGCAACAAGTATCACAGGCATCTTGGGCGGAAGGACGGCGGATTCGCTACTGCTCGAGGGGGCGCGCGCGCGTGTTATGGCAGGAGACCTAAGACGGCGAAATGGCTAAGGCAAGGAAGAAGGCAGAAGGCGGAAGGGAAAGCGGCGGCGACGCCATAGGATATTTATAGGCAGCGACCCACTATTGGACAGATCCGATAAATGAGGTAACTCCCCCCCGTAAATACGCTGCCTAACGGTCCTTTTCCTCCTCACAGACGGGGCGCTTCGAATTCTACGCCGGTACAGTGCCGCAACGGCTCCCGCCTGAAAAGACGCGCCCAACGGGCAGAAAGGCGAACCGCCACGACTTCTCCCTTCCCTTGTAAGCCAAGGAACGCACCCACAGAAGCCTCGAGAGGTCGCAGGCTGGCCCACCGGAAGGGTTCGACAGCCGATCTCGAGTGCCAGAGTCAGGGATGCCCAGCGAGTGGTTGAAAACCGAGGCCCGTCTCGAGAACTCGCTGGGGATGTCCAAGGTAGGGTCGAGACGGTCGAGAGGAATCCCCCCGACGGGAGGCATCGAGCCGCTAGACTCTATCGAACGAGTCCAGTATCCCCGACCATGTCGACCCCGCTTTATGAGAACGCCTTCGGGCTACAGCTGAGCCCCTCGAAAGGGGCACAGGTTCTCACTTGGACTACCCGTTAGGAGCTCAATTTGGGGTGGATGATGCTCGCTCTATCGAGAGTACGTCGAAACCCCCGCGCAAAGCGAGCCAATCAGAAGCTTCCACCACTGGTGTCGACAGTGTTTCTGCGAGTTAGGCAACATAACCCTCGAAGGAGTCAAAAACTCCTCCAAGGGCTCGGGGGCTACCCCCGCGGGGTCGCTCGCGCGCCCCCACGGAGATTCGACCGCAAAATAAAGCCTCCACTCGAGCGCCAGCGCTCGAATGGAGACTCGGGGGCTACTGTCGAGGGTATCAGTAAGGGGTATCCTAACGGATGCACATAATGAGATCCCCCATACGCAGGTCGAGGCCCTCAACTCGACGCTCTAGTCAGTCATACGAACAGTCATCGACAACCGCAGCCTCGAAGACGGAAAAGGTGTCGAGCGAATCGATCAGGGCTCGAGCGCCGCTACCGTCGAATACGGAAGTAGGCTCGAGCGAACCAGGAGGCGTCGAGCGCAAGGACGCCGCCCGCCGCCTGACGCGCGCATGGGAACCAGGGCATTTAATGCGCCTGTCGCATTCTCACCTAACACGCCAGTCACAAGAAGCGTGATAGGGAACAGGCATCCGTCCCGTCATTCTTTTTGCAGCCTTCCCCGCCAAACGACCCAGAGCGTGTCAGGACACGGGAAGCAGGGATGGAACGTCTAGTCAGGACCCCCTCGAGACATCCAGGGTCAACGCTCTGGACAGCGGAGCGTTACACGGCGGCCGACCCTCGACCAGACCCGTTTCCTTCCAGGGGAAGGGTTGGACGTCGAATGGCAACAAGGCAACCACTCCGACGGATCCGCTGTTATATCGTACAGGCGTGCCGCCAATGAACCAGTCCAAGACGGCACGCAGAGCAGGATTCCAGGGCACGCGTAATCATCATCAAGCTACCAGGACGGGACGGCTCGAGACCACACCGGTACGGAGGCCTCGAGTAGGTCCGCGCGCCATGCCTCTATCGACCTCTACTCTGACACCTATATTTGTACCCTGGGCTTCTCCTTGGAACTATAAAAGGGGAAGCCCGAGAGCGGACTCAGGAGGAGATCAACCAAACAACACCACACTCATACGTAGTAGAACTTCCATACTCCATACCACGCTTGTATTCACCCCTGTACAAGCACTTAGGTGCAAAATAATACAAACTCTCACCCCCCGCTGGACGTAGGGCCTTCTCTTGCCCGAACCAGGATAAATCCTTGTGTCTTTTTGCATCACCATTAGGGAAAGGGAAGCACGGATACAAATTCACTCGTTGGTGTGACCCCCCGTGGGGAAAACACCGACACAGTGTGAGTTTCGGTGCAGGATAGGTGCAAGGTTTGCACGTAATGCAGCATAGGCTAAGAAGTCATTTTGGACGCACCTGATGGTACTCTTAGGTAAAAGGCTCAAGTGAAAGCTCGGTTTGGTCTATTTGGAGATAGTGCTAATCTTGATGCAAGATAGATGCACGGTCTACATGGAACGTACCATATTCTTAGAAATTAATTTGGACACACCCGATAGAACTCCTTCATGACGTGTGTCATATGGAATCTCGCTTTGCTGTGCTTAGGGACAGTATTAGTTTCGATGCAGGATATGTGCATGGTTTGCGCCTAATGCACCAAAGTCTAAGAAACCAGTTTTGAAGCACCTGTTGGTAATCCTAGGTGAATAGGCTCAAGTGGAGGCTTGGTTTGGTCTGTTTAGAGATAGTGTTTATCTTGATGTAAGATAGGTGCATGATTTGCATGGAACATACCATATGCTTAGAAATCAATTTGGACGCACCAGATAGAACTCCTAGATAACATGTGTCATATGAAATCTCACTTCGGTCCGTTTACATACACTGTTAGTTTCGGTGCAAGATAGGTGCACGGTTTGCACCTAAGGCACCATAGGATAAGAAACCATTTTGGACGCACCCGATGGTACTCCTAGGTCAATGTGCTCAAGTGAAAGCTTGGTTTGATCTGTTTGGAGATAGTGCTAATCTTGATGCAAGATAGATGCACGGTTTGCATGGAACATATGATATGCTCAGAAATCAATTAGGACGCACCTGATATAACTCCTTGATGATGTGTGTCATATGGTATCTTGCTTCGTTTTGTTTAGAGACAGTGTTAGTTTTGGTAGAAGATATGTGCACGGTTTACGCCTAATGCACTATAGGCTAAGAAACCATTTTAGACGCACCCGATGGTACTCATAGTTGAAGTGGCTCAAGTGGAGGCTCGATTTGGTCTGTTCGGATATAGTGCTAATCTCGATGCAAGATAGTTGTACTGTTTGCATGGAACATACCATATGTTAAGAAATCAATTTGGACGACCCAATGGAACTCCTAGATGATGTGTGTCATATGAAATCTCACTTCGATTTGTTTGGAGACAGTGTTAGTTTCGGTGCAAGATAGGTGCATAGTTTGTGCCTAATGCACCATAGTCTAAGAAACCATTTTTGACGCACCTGTTTGTACTCCTAGATGAAGAGGTTCAAGTGGAAGCTCGGATCAGTCTGTTTGGAGATAGTGCTAATCTTGATGCAAGATAGGTGCATGGTTTGCATGGAAAATACCATATGGTTGGAAATCAATTTGGATGCACCCGATGGAACTCCTTGATGACGTGTGTCATATGGAATGTCTCTTTGGTCTATTTAGAAATAGTGTTAGTTTCGGTGCAAGATATGTGTATGGTTTGTGCCTAATGCACCATAGTCTAAGAAACCATTTTGGAAGCACCTGTTGGTACTTCGGTGAAGAGGCACAAGTGGAATCTCGGTTTGATCTGTTTGGAGATAGTGCTAATCTTGATGCAAGATAGGTGCATGATTTGCAAGGAACATACCATATGCTTAGAAATCAATTTGGACGTACCCAATGGAACTCCTAGATGACGTGTGTCATATGGAATCTTGCTTCGGTCCTTTTGTAGACATTGTATGTTTTAGTGCAAGATAGGTGCACAGTTTGCGCCTAATGCACTGTTGTCTAAGAAACCATTTTGGCCGCACTATTTGGTACTCTTGGGTGAAGAGGCTCAAGTGGAAGCTTGGTTCGGTCAATTTGGAGATAGTTCTAATCCTTATGCAAGGTAGGTGCATGGTTTGCATGGAACATACTATATGCTTGGAAATCAATTTGGATGCACCCGATGGAACTCCTTGACAACGTGTGTCATATAGAATCTCGCTTCGGTCCAGTTGGAGACATTGTTAGTTTCGGTGCAAGATAGGTGCACAGTTTGCACCTAATGCACCATAGTCTAAGAAACCATTTTGGATGCACTTGTTGGTACTCCTAGGTGAAGGGGCTCAAGCGGATGCTCGGTTCGGTCTGTTTGGAGATAGTGCTAATCTTGATGCAAGATAGATGCACGGTTTGCATAGAACATACGATATGCTTAGAAATCAATTAGGACGCACCTGATGTAACTCCTTGATGATTTGTGTCATATGGAATCTTGCTTCAGTTCGTTTAGAGACAGTGTTAGTTTTGGTAGAAGATATGTGCACGGTTTCGCCTAATGCACCATAGGCTAAGAAACCATTTTAGACGCACCCGATGGTACTTGTAGTTGAAGAGGCTCAAGTGGAGGCTCGATTTGTTCTGTTCGGATATAGTGCTAATCTTGACGCAGGAGAGTTGCACAGTTTGCATGCAACGTACCATATGTTACGAAATCAATCGAGCCTCTTCACCTGATATAACTCCTTGATGATGTGTGTTATATGGTATCTTGCTTCGTTTCGTTTAGAGACAGTGTTAGTTTTGGTAGAAGTTATGTGCACGGTTTACGCCTAATGCACCATAGTCTAAGAAACCATTTTAGACGCACCCGATGGTACTCATAGTTGAAGTGGCTCAAGTGGAGGCTCGATTTGGTCTGTTCAGAGATAATGCTAATCTTGATGCAAGATAGTTGCACAGTTTGCATGGACGTACCATATGTTAAGAAATCAATTTGGACGCACCCAATGGAACTCCTAGGTGACGTGTGTCATATGGAATCTCGCTTCGGTCTGTTTGGAGACAATGTTAGTTTCGATGCAAGATAGGTGCATAGTTTGTGCCTAAAGCACCATAGCCTAAGAAACCATTTTTGACGCACCTATTTGTACTCCTAGAGGAAGAGGCTCAAGTGGAAGCTCGGTTCGGTCTGTTTGGAGATAGTGCTAATCTTGATGCAAGGTAGGTGCACGGTTTGCATGGAACATACCATATCCTTGGAAATCAATTTGGATGCACCCGATGGAACTCCTTGATGACGTGTGTCATATGGAATCTCACTTTGGTCTGTTTAGAAATAGTGTTAGTTTCGGTGCAAGATATGTGCATGGTTTGCGCCTAATGCACCATAGTCTAAGAAACCATTTTGGAAGCACCTGTTGGTACTTCGGTGAAGAGGCTAAAGTGGAAACTCGGTTTGATCTGTTTGGAGATAGTGCTAATCTTGATGCAAGATAGGTGCATGATTTGCAAGAAACATACCATATGCTTAGAAATCAATTTAGACGCACCCAATTGAACTCCTAGATTTCGTGTGTCATATGGAATCTTGCTTTGGTCCGTTCGTAGACATTGTAAGTTTTAGTGCAAGATAGGTGCACAATTTGCGCCTAATGCACCATAGTCTAAGAAACCATTTTGGATGCACTATTTGGTACTCCTGGGTGGAGAGGCTCAAGTGGAAGCTTTTTTCGGTCAGTTTAGAGAGAGTGCTAATCCTTATGCAAGGTAGGTGCATGGTTTGCATGGAACATACGATATGCTTGGAAATCAATTTGGATGCACTCGATGGAACTCCTTGATGACGTGTGTCATATGGAATCTCGCTTCGGTCCATGTGGACACATTGTTAGTTTCAGTGCAAGATAGGTGCATAGTTTGCGCCTAATGCACCATAGTCTAAGAAACCATTTTGGACGCACTTGTTGGTACTCCTAGGTGAAGGGGCTCAAGTGGATGCTCGGTTCGATCTGTTTGGAGATAGTGCTAATCTTGATGCAAGATAGGTGCACGGTTTGCATGGAACATACCATATGCTTGGAAATCAATTTAGAAGCACCCGATGGAACTCCTTGATGACGTTTGTCATATGGAATCTCACTTTGGTGTGCTTAGAGATAGTATTAGTTTCAGTGCAAGATATCTGTACGGTTTGCGCCTAATGCACCAAAGTCTAAGAAACCATTTTGGAAGCACCTGTTGGTACTCCTAGGTGAAGAGGCTCAAGTGGAGGCTCGGTTCGGGCTGTTTAGAGATAGTGCTAGTCTTGATGCAAGATAAGTGCATGATTTGCATGGAACATACCATATGCTTGGAAATCAATTTGGATGCACCCGATGGAACTCCTTGATGACGTGTGTCATTTGGAATCTCGCTTCGGTCCATTTGGAGACATTGTTAGTTTCGGTGCAAGATAGGTGCACAGTTTGCACCTAATACACCATAGTCTAAGAAATCAATTTGGACGCATTTGTTGGTACTCCTAGGTGAAGAGGCTCAAGTGAATGCTAGGTTTGGCCTGTTTGGAGATAGTGCTAATCTTGATGCAAGATAGATACATGGTCTGCATTGAACATACGATATGCATAGAAATCAATTAGGACGCACCTGATATAACTCCTTGATGATTTGTGTCATATGGAATGTTGCTTTGGTTCATTTAGAGACAGTGTTAGTTTTGGTAGAAGATATGTGCACGGTTTACGCCTAATGCACCATAGGCTAAGAAACCATTTTAGACACACCCGATGGTACTCGTAGTTGAAGAGGCTCAAGTGGAGGCTCGATTTGGTCTGTTCGGATATAGTACTAATCTTGATGCAAGATAGTTGCACAGTTTGCATGCAACGTACCATATGTTAAGAAATCAAATTGGACGCACCCAATGGAACCAAATGCAAGATGACGTGTGTCATATGGAATCTCGCTTCGGTCCATTTGGAGACCATGTTAGTTTCAGTGCAAGATAGGTGCATAGTTTTTGCGTAATGCACCATAGTCTAAGAAACCATTTTTGACACACTTGTTTATACTCTTAGATGAAGAGGCTCAAATGGAAGCTCGGTTCGGTCTGTTTGGAGATAGTGCTAATCTTGATGCAAGATAGGTGCACGGTTTGCATGGAACATACCATATCCTTGGAAATCAATTTGGATGCACCCGATGGAACTCCTTGATGACGTGTGTCATATGGAATCTCACTTTGGTCTGTTTAGAAATAGTGTTAGTTTCGGTGCAAGATATGTGCATGGTTTACGCCTAATGCACCATAGTCTAAGAAACCATTTTGGAAGCACCTGTTGGTACTTCGGTGAAGAGGGTCAAGTGGAAGCTCGGTTTGATCTGTTTGGAGGTAGTGCTAATCTTGATGCAAGATAGATGGACGGTTTGCATGGAACATACGATATGGTCAGAAATCAATTAGGACGCACCTAATATAACTCCTTGATGATGTGTGTCATATGGAATCTCGCTTTGGTGTGCTTACAGACAGTATTAGTTTCGGTGCAAGATATGTGCATGGTTTGCGCCTAATGCATCAAAGTCTAAGAAACCATTTTGGAAGCACCTATTGGTACTCCTAGGTGAAGAGGCTCAAGTGGAGGCTCGGTTCGGTCTGTTTAGAGATAGTGCTAATCTTGATGCAAGATAGGTGCACGATTTGCAAGGAACATACCATATGCTTAGAAATCAATTTGGATGCACTAGATGGAACTCCTAGATGACATGTGTCATATGGAATCTGACTTTGGTCCATTTAGAGATAGTGTTAGTTTCGTTGCAAGATAGGTGCACGGTCTGGACCTAATGCACCATAGGATAAGAAACCATTTTGGACGCACCCGATGGTACTCCTAGGTCAAGGGGCTCAAGTGAAAGCTCAGTTTGGTCTGTTTGGAGATAGTGCTAATCTCGATGCAAGATAGATGCACGGTTTGCATGGAACATACATGATATAACTCCTTGATGATTTGTGCCATATGGAATCTTGCTTTGGTTTGTTTAGAGATAGTGTTAGTTTTGGTAGAAGATATGTGCACGGTTTACGCCTAACGCACCATATGCTAAGAAACCATTTTAGACGCATCCGATGGTACTCGTAGTTGAAGAGGCTCAAGTGGAGGCTCGATTTGGTCTATTCAGATATAGTACTAATCTTGATGCAAGATAGTTGCACAGTTTGTATGGAACGTACCATATGTTAAGAAATCAATTTGGACACACCCATTGGAACTCCTAGATGACGCGTGTCATATGGAATCTCGCTTCGGTCTGTTCGGAGACAATGTTAGTTTCGGTGCAAGATAGGTGCATAGTTTGTGCCTAATGCACCATAGTCTAAGAAACCATTTTTGACGCACCTGTTTGTACTCCTAGATGAAGAGGCTCAAGTGGAAGCTCGGTTCGGTCTGTTTGGAGATAGTGCTAATCTTGATGCAAGATAAGTGCACGGTTTGCATGGAACATACCATATCCTTGGAAATCAATTTGGATGCACCCGATGGAACTCCTTGATGACATGTGTCATATGGAATCTCTCTTTGTTCTGTTTAGAAATAGTGTTAGTTTCGGTGCAAGATATGTGCATGGTTTACGCTTAATGCACCGTAGTCTAAGAAACCATTTTGGAAGCACCTGTTGGTACTTCGGTGAAAAGGGTCAAGTGGAAGCTCGGTTTGATCTGTTTGGAGATAGTGCTAATCTTGATGCAAGATAGATGCACGGTCTGCATGGAACGAACCATATGCTTAGAAATTAATTTAGACACACCGGATAGAACTCCTTCATGATGTGTGTCATTTGGAATCTCGCTTTGGTGTGCTTAGAGACAGTATTAGTTTCGGTGCAAGATATGTGCACCGTTTGCGCCTAATGCACCAAAGTCTATGAAACCATTTTGGAAGCACCTGTTGGTACTCCTAGGTGAAGAGGCTCAAGTGGAGGCTCGGTTTGGTCTGTTTAGAGATAGTGCTAATCTTGATGCAAGATAGGTGCACGATTTGCATGGAACATACCATATGCTTAGAAATCAATTTGGATGCACCAAATGGAAGTCCTAGATGACATGTGTCATATGAAATCTCACTTCGGTCTGTTTAGAGACAGTGTTAGTTTCGGTGCAAGATAGGTGCACGGTTTGCACCTAATTCACTAGAGGATAAGAAACCATTTTGGACGCACCCGATGGTACTCCTAGATCAAGGGGCTCAAGTGAAAGCTCAGTTTGGTCTGTTTGGAGATAGTGCTAATCTTGATGCAAGATAGATGCACGGTTTGCATGGAACATTTGATATGGTCAGAAATCAATTAGGACGCACCTGATATAACTCCTTGATGATGTGTTTCATATGGAATCTTGCTTCGGTTTGTTTAGAGATAGTGATATGTGCACGGTTTACGCCTAATGCACCATAGGCTAAGAAACCATTTTAGACGCATCCGATGGTACACGTAGTTGAAGAGGCTCAAGTGGAGGCTAGATTTGGTATGTTCCGATATAGTGCTAATCTTGATGCAAGAAAGTTGCACACTTTGCATGGACGTACCATATGTTAAGAAATCAATTTGGACACACCCAATGGAACTCCTAGGTGACGTGTGTCATATGGAATCTCGCTTCGGTTTGTTTGGAGACAATGTTAGTTTTGGTGCAAGATAGGTGCATAGTTTGTGCCTAATGCACCATACTCTAAGAAACCATTTTTGACGCACCTATTTGTACTCCTAGAGGAAGAGGCTCAAGTGGAAGCTCGGTTCGGTCTGTTTGGAGATAGACCTAATCTTGATGCAAGATAGGTGCACGGTTTGCATGGAACATACCATATGCTTGGAAATCAATTTGGATGCACCCGATGGAACTCCTTGATGACATGTGTCATATGGAATCTCTCTTTGGTCTATTTAGAGACAGTGTTTGTTTCAGTGCAAGATATGTGCATGATTTGCGCCTAATGCACCATAGTCTAAGAAACCATTTTGGAAGCACCTGTTGGTACTTCGGTGAAGAGGGTCAAGTGGAAGCTCGGTTTGATCTGTTTGGAGATAGTGCTAATCTGGATGCAAGATAGATGCACGGTCTGCAAGGAACGTACCATATGCTTAGAAATTAATTTAGAAACAACCGGATAGAACTCCTTCATGATGTGTGTCATATGGAATCTCGCTTTGGTGTGCTTAGAGACAGTATTAGTTTCGGTGCAAGATATGTGCACGGTTTGCGCCTAATGCACCAAAGTCTAAGAAACCATTTTGGAAGCACCTGTTGGTACTCCTAGGTGAAGAGGCTCAAGTGGAGGCTCGTTTCGGTCTGTTTAGAGATAGTGCTAATCTTGATGCAAGATAGGTGCACGATTTGCATGGAACATACCATATGCTTAGAAATCAATTTGGATGCACTAGATGGAACTCCTAGATGACATGTGTCATATGGAATCTGACTTTGTTCCGTTTAGAGACAGTGTTAGTTTCGGTGCAAGATAGGTGCACGGTTTGCACCTAATGCACCATAGGATAAGAAACCATTTTGGACGCACCCAATGGTACTCCTAGGTCAAGGGGCTCAAGTGAAAGCTCAGTTTGGTCTGTTTTGGAGATAGTGCTAATCTCGATGCAAGATAGATGCACGGTTTGCACGGAACATATGATTTGGTCAGAAATCAATTAGGACGCACCTCATATAACTCCTTGATGATGTGTGCCATATGGAATCTTACTTCGGTTCGTTTAGAGATAGTGTTAGTTTTGGTAGAAGATATGTGTACGGTTTACGCCTAATGCACCATAGGCTAAGAAACCATTTTAGACGCACCTGATGGTACTCGTAATTGAAGAGGCTCAAGTGGAGGCTCGGTTCGGTCTATTTAGAGATAGTGCTAATCTTGATGCAAGATAGGTGCACGATTTGCGTGGAACATACCATATGCTTAGAAATCAATTTGGATGCACTAGATAGAACTCCTAGATGACATGTGTCATATGGAATCTCACTTCGGTCCGTTTAGAGACAGTGTTAGTTTCGGTGCAAGATAGGTGCACGGTTTGCACCTAATGCACCATAGGATAAGAAACCATTTTGGACGCACCCGATGCTATTCCTAGGTCAAGGGGCTAAAGTGAAAGCTTGGTTTGGTCTATTTGGAGATAGTGCTAGTCTTGATGTAAGATAGATGCACGGTTTGCATGGAACATATGATATGCTTAGAAATCAATTAGGACACACCTGATATAACTGCTTGATGATTTGTATCATATGGAATCTTACTTCGGTTCGTTTAGAGACAGTGTTAGTTTTGGTAGAAGATATGTGCACGGTTTACGCCTAATGCACCATAGGCTAAGAAACCATTTTAGACGCATCCGATGGTACTCGTAGTTGAAGAGGCTCAAGTGGAGGCTCGATTTGGTCTATTCAGATATATTGCTAATCTTGATGCAAGATAGTTGCACAGTTTGCATGGAACGTACCATATGTTAAGAAATCAATTTGGATGCACATAATGGAACTCCAAGATGACGTGTGTCATATAGAATCTCGCTTCGGTCTATTTGGAGACAATGTTAGTTTCGGTGCAAGATAGGTGCATAGTTTGTGCCAAATGCACCATAGTCTAAGAAACCATTTTTGACGCACCTATTTGTACTCCTAGATGAAGAGGCTCAAGTGGAAGCTTGGTTCGGTCTGTTTGGAGATAGTGCTAATCTTGATGCAAGATAGGTGCATGATTTGCATAGAACATACCATATGCTTGGAAATCAATTTGGATGCACCCGATGGAACTCCTTGATGACATGTGTCATATGGAATCTTGCTTTGGTCTGTTTAGAAACAATGTTTGTTTTGGTGCAAGATATGTGCATGGTTTGTGACTAATGCACCATAGCCTAAGAAACCATTTTGGAAGCACCTGTTGGTACTTCGGTGAAGAGGCTAAAGTGGAAGCTCGGTTTGATCTGTTTGGAGATAGTGCTAATCTTGATGCAAGATAGGTGCATGATTTGCAAGAAACATACCATATGCTTAGAAATCAATTTAGACGCACCCAATTGAACTCCTAGATTTCGTGTGTCATATGGAATCTTGCTTTGGTCCGTTCGTAGATAGGTGCACAGTTTGCGCCTAATGCACCATAGTCTAAGAAACCATTTTGGATGCACTATTTGGTACTCCTTTGTGGAGAGGCTCAAGTGGAAGCTTGGTTTGGATAGTTTGGAGATAGTGCTAATCCTTATGCAAGGTAGGTGCATGGTTTGCATGGAACATATCATATTCTTGGAAATCAATTTGGATGCACTCGATGGAACTCCTTGATGACGTGTGTCATATGAAATCTCGCTTCGGTCCATTTGGAGATATTGTTAGTTTCGGTGCTAGATAGGTGCACAGTTTGCACCTAATGCACCATAGTCTAAGAAACCATTTTGGACGCACTTGTTGGTACTCCTAGGTGAAGGGGCTCAAGTGGACGCTCGGTTCGGTCTGTTTGGAGATAGTGCTAATCTTAATGCAAGATAGCTGCACGGTTTGCATGGAACATACCAAATGCTTGGAAATCAATCTGGACGCACATGATGGAACTCCTAGATGACGTGTGCCAAACAAAATCTTGCTTCGGTCTGTTTGGAGATAGTGTTAGTTTCTGTGCAAGATAGGTGCAAGGTTTGCACATAATGCAGCATAGGCTAAGAAACCATTTTGGACGCAACGGATGGTACTCCTAGGTAAAAGGCTCAAGTGAAAGCTCGGTTTGGTCTATTTGGAGATTGTGCTAATCTTGATGCAAGATAGATGCACAGTCTGCATGGAACGTACCATATGCTTAGAAATTAATTTGGACACACCATATAGAACTCCTTGATGACGTGTGTCATATGGAATCTCGCTTTGGTGTGCTTAGAGACAGTATTAATTTTGGTGCAAGAAATATGCACGGTTTGCGCCTAATGTACCAAAGTCTAAGAAACCATTTTGGAAGCACCTGTTGGTACTCCTAGGTGAAGAGGCTCAAGTGGAGGCTCGGTTCGGTAAGTTTAGAGATAGTGCTAATCTTGTTGCAAGATAGGTGCACGATTTGCATGGAACATACCATATGCCCAGAAATCAATTTGGATGCACCAGATGGGACTCCTAGATGACATGTGTCATATGGAATCTCACTTCGGTCCGTTTAGAGATAGTGTTAGTTTCGGTGCAAGATAGTTGCATGGTTTGCACCTAATCCACCATAGGATAAGAAACCATTTTGGATGCACCCGATGGTACTCCTAGGTCAAGGTGCTCAAGTGAAAGCTCGGTTTGGTTTTGTTTGGAGATATTGCTAATCTTGATGCAAGATAGATGCACGGTTTGCATGGAACATACGATATGCTCAGGAATCAATTAGGACGCACCTGATATAATTCCTTGATGATGTGTGTCATATGGAATCTTGCTTCGGTTCGTTTAGAGATAGTGTTAGTTTTGGTAGAAGATATGTGCATGGTTTATGCCCAATGCACCATAGGCTAAGAAACCATTTTAGACACATCCGATGGTACTGGTAGTTGAAGAGGCTCAAGTGGAGGCTTGATTTGGTCTGTTCAGAAATAGTGCTAATCTTGATGCAAGATAGTTGCACAGTTTGCATGGATGTACCATATGTTAAGAAATCAATTTGGACACACCCAATGAAACTCCTAGGTGACGTGTGTCATATGGAATCTCGCTTCGGTCTGTTTGGAGATAATGTTAGTTTCGGTGCAAGATAGGCGCATAGTCTAAGAAACTATTTTTGACGCACCTATTTGTACTCCTAGATGAAGAGGCTCAAGTGTTAGATCGGTTCGGTCTTTTTGGAGATAGTACTAATCTTGATGCAAGATAGGTGCACGGTTTGCATGGAACATACCATATGCTTGGAAATCAATTTGGATACACCCGATGGAACTCCTTGATGACGTGTGTCATATGGAATCTCTCTTTGGTCTATTAAGAAAGACTGTTAGTTTCGGTGCAAAATCTGTGCATGGTTTGCGCCTAATGCACCATAGTCTAAGAAACCATTTTGGAAGCACCTGTTGGTACTTCGGTGAAGAGGCTCAGTGGAAGCTCGGTTTGATATGTTTGGAGATAGTGCAAATCTTGATGCAAGATAGGTGCATGATTTGCATGGAACATACCATATGCTTAGAAATCATTTTGGACGCACCTAATGGAACTCCTAGATGACGTGTATCATATGAAATCTTGCTTTGGTTCGTTTGTAGACATTGTAAGTTTTAGTGCAAGATAGGTTCACAGTTTGCGCCTAATGCACCATAGTCTAAGAAACCATTTTGGACGCACTATTTGGTACTCTTGGATGAAGAGGCTCAAGTGGAAGCTTGGTTCGGTCAGTTTGGAGATAGTGCTAATCCTTATCCAAGGTAGGTGCATGGTTTACATGGAACATACCATATGTTAAGAAATCAATTTGGACGCACATAATGGAACTCCTAGATGACGTGTGTCATATGGAATCTCGCTTCGGTCTATTTGGAGACAATGTTAGTTTCGGTGCAAGATAGGTGCATAGTTTGTGCCTAATGCACCATAGTCTAAGAAACCATTTTTGACACACCTATTTGTACTCCTAGATGAAGAGGCTCAAGTGGAAGCTTGGTTCGGTCTGTTTGGAGATAGTGCTAATCTTGATGCAAGATAGGTGCATGATTTGCATAGAACATACCATATGCTTGGAAATCAATTTGGATGCACCCGATGGAACTCCTTGATGACATGTGTCATATGGAATCTTGCTTTGGTCTGTTTAGAAACAATGTTTGTTTTGGTGCAAGATATGTGAATGGTTTGCGCCTAATGCACCATAGCCTAAGAAACCATTTTGGAAGCACCCGATGGTACTCCTAGGTAAAAGGCTCAAGTGAAAGCTCAGTTTGGTCTATATGGAGATAGTGCTAATCTTGATGCAAGATAGATGCACGGTCTCCTTGGAACATACCATATGCTTAGAAATTAATTTGGACACACCCGATAGAACTCCTTGATGACGTGTGTCATATGGAATCTTGCTTTGGTGTGCTTAGAGACAGTATTAGTTTTGGTGCAAGATATATGCACGGTTTGCGCCTATGCACCAAAGTCCAAGAAACCATTTTGGAAGCACATGTTGGTACTCCTAGGTGAAGAGGCTCAAGTGGAGGCTCGGCTCGGTCTGTTTAGAGATATGGTGTATTAGGCACAAACCGCGCACCTATCTTGCATCGAAACTAACACTATCTCCAAACAGACCAAAGCAAGATATCAGATGACACACATCATCTAGGAGTTCTATTGGGTGCGTCTATATCGACTTTTAAGCATATGGTATGTTCCATGCAAACTGTGCACCTATCTTACATGAAGATTAGCACTATCTCCAAACAGATCGTACAGAGCTTTCACTCGAGTCACTTCACCTAGAAGTACCATTAGGTGCTTCCACAACTATTTCTAAACCTATGGTGCATTAGGCGCACACCGTGCACCTATCTTGTACCGAAACTAACACTATCTACAAATGGACTGAAGTGAGATTCCATATGACACACATCATCTAGGAGTTCTATCGGGTGCGTCCAAACTAATTTCTGAGCATATGGTACGTTCCATGCAAACCGTGCACCTATCTTGCGTCAAGATTTGTAGTATCTCCAAACAGACCGAACCAAGCTTCCACTTGAGCCTACCAAGCTTCCACTTGAGCCTCTTCACTTAGGAGTACCAACAGGTGCGTCCAAAATGGTTTCTTAGGTTATGGTGCATTAGGCCCAAACCATACACCTATCTTACACCAAAACTAACACTATCTCCAAATGGACCGAAGTGAGATTCCATATGACACACATCATCTAGGAGTTATATCGGGTGTGTCCAAATTAATTTAAAAGCATATGGTACATCCATGCAAACCGTGCACCTATCTTGCATCAAGATTAGCACTATCTCCAAACAGACCAAACCGAGCTTCCACTTAAACCTCTTTAGCTTGGAGTACAATCGGGTGCTTCCAAAATGTTTTGTTAGTGTATGGTGTATTAGGCAGAAACTGTGCACCTATCTTGCACCAAAACAAACACTGTCTCCAAACAGACCAAACCGAGATTCCATATGACACACGTCATCTCAGAGTTCCATCGGGTGCGTCCAAATTGATTTATGAGCATATGGTACGTTCCATGCAAATCGTGCACCTATCTTGCATCAAGATTAGTAGTATCTCCAAACAGACCGAACCAAGCTTCCAGTTGAGCCTCTTCATCTAGGAGTACCAACAGGTGTGCCCAAAATGGTTTATTAGGCTATGGTGCATTAGGCATAAACTCTGCACCTATCTTGCACTGAAACTAATACTGTCTCCAAACGGACAAAGCGACATTCCATACGACAAACGTCATCTAGGAGTTCCATCTGGTGCATCCAAATTAATTTTCAAGCATATGGTATGTCCCATGCAAATTGTGCACCTATCTTGCATCAAGATTAGGACTATCTCCAAACAGACCGAACCAAGCTTCCACTTGAGCCTCTTCAGCTAGGAGTTGCCCCTATACCGACTTCTGAAGAGAGTCGAGCGCTTCTCTTGGACCCCCGAGGCCGAGGAAGCCCTCGAAAACCTGAAGAAAACGTTGACCTCAGCACCAGTTCTGGTCCCACCTCAACCTGCAGAACCGCTGCTCCTTTATATTGCCTCGACAACCAGGTCGTCAGTGCAGCTGTGGTGGTCGAGAGGTAGGAGGAGGGGCGTGCATTGCCTGTCTAGAGGCCGGTCTATTTCATCAGCGAGGTACTCTCGGAGACCAAAGCGCGTTACCCACAGATCCAGAAGCTGATCTACGCCGTAATCCTCGCCCGACGCAAGCTGCAGCACTACTTCCTCGGCCATCCTATCATAGTGGTCTCATCCTTCCGCTTGGGAGAGATCATCCAAAGTCGAGAAGCCACGGGAAGAATCGCCAAATGGTCGGTCGAGCTCATGAGTGAGACTCTCACTTATGCGCCCCGTAAGGCTATCAAGTCGCAAGCCCTTGTGGATTTCGTCGCGGAATGGACAGACTCCCAGCTCCCCCCGGCCTAGGTTCAGGCGGAGCTGTGGACGATGTACTTCGACAGGTCTCTCATGAAGACAGGAGCTGGGGCGGGCCTGCTATTCATTTCGCCGCTTTATGAGGTATGTCGTCAGGATACACTTTGCCGCATCCAACAATGTTGCAGAGTACGAGGCCCTTGTCAATGGTCTGAAGATCGCCATCGAGCTGGGAGTCCGACGCCGCGATGTTCGAGGCGACTCCCAGCTCGTCATCGACCAAGTAAAGAAAGCCTCGAACTATCACGACCCAAAAATGGAAGCATACTGCAAGGAGGTCCGTCGACTCGAGGACAAGTTCCACGGCCTCGAGCTCGTCCACGTCGCCCGACGCTACAACGAGGCAGCCGACGAACTCGCCAGGATCGCGTCGACCCGAGGCACGGTCCCTCCTGACGCGTTTTCAAGAGATCTACACGAGCCATCCATCGACCTGGGCTCGGGGGCTGACATCGAGACCGCTCCTGCCCAGCAAACCAACGCCGTCGAGGCACTACTAATGGCGGCTGAGGTAATGGAAGTGCGGCCCGGTCGACCGTTCGATTGGCGCACGCCGTTCCTCGACTGCCTGATCCGCTGCGAGCTGCTAGAAGATCGATCTGAGGCCCGCCGTATTGCTCGGCGGGCCAAGTCATATGTAATCTATGGCGATGACAAGGAGCTATATCGACGAAGCCCGACAGGGGTCTTGCAGCGTTGCGTCACCATAGAGGAAGCCGGAAACTCCTCGAGGATCTACACTCGGGGGCTTGTGGGCACCATGCTGCTCCACGGACCCTTGTAGGGAACGCCTTCCGACAAGGCTTCTACTAGCCAACGGTCGTAGCTGGCGCCATCGAGCTCGTACGCTCATGCCACGAATGCCAATTCTACGCCAAGCAGACGCACCTGCCTGCCCACACTCTCCAGATGATCCCGATCACATGGCCATTCGCGGTATGGGGGCTCGACTTAGTAGGGCCTCTACAAAAGGCAAAAGGGGGGTACACTCACTTGCTGGTGGCTATCGACAAGTTCTCCAAATGGATTGGGGCTCGACCCATCACCAACATCCGTTCCGAGCAAGCCGTCCTTTTCTTCACCGACATCATCCACCGGTTTGGGATTCCCAACGTCATCATCACCGACAACGGCACTCAGTTCACCGGCAAAAAGTTCCTGGCCTTCTGCGATCAGCATCACATCCATGTGAACTGGTCTGCAGTTGCCCACCCTCGAACTAACGGCCAGGTCGAGCATGCCAACGGCATGATTTTGCAGGGGCTCAAACCGAGAATCTATAATCGCTTGAAGAAATTCGGCAAGAAATGGGTTAAGGAGCTTTCCTCAGTCCTATGGAGCTTAAGGACTACGCCAAGCAGGGCCACAAAATACACCCCATTTTTCATGGTCTATGGCTCTGAGGCCGTGCTCCCGACGGATCTCGAGTATGGGTCCCCTCGACTCAAAGCATACAACGAGCAATCAAATAAGGAGACTCAAGAGAATGCGGTCGACCAGCTCGAGGAAGCTCGAGACATGGCCCTCCTCAACTCCGCCAGGTACCAGCAGAAGCTCCGACGCTACCACGACAAGCACGTGCGCAAGAGGGACCTGAACGTGGCCGACCTCGTCCTACGACGGCGGCAAAGCAATCAAGGACGCCACAAGCTGACTCCACCTTGGGAAGGCCCATACGTGGTGGCCGAGGTCTTGAAACCGGGAACATACAAGCTCGCAGATGAAAAGGGAGCGATCTTCACCAACGCGTGGAACATCAAACAGCTACGTCGATTCTACCCCTAGAATTTCAAAGCTTTATGTTCCCACGTACATTCTGTACCGAGGTTTTGTAAATGAATGCATGAATAAATAAAGTCTTTCCCTCGAGCAATTTACTTTTTCACGAGTCAAAATCTTGACGATTAGAAGGGGGTACCGACTATGACCTATCATAGTCGATACCCCCTCGGGGGCTAGCAGGAGGGCGACCCCCCCAGGTGTCGAAAAAACCAAGTAACCCTTTCGTTCCCATCAGTAATCTCGTGTGGTTGAGTAGTAAAGGTACCTCGAGCCCCTTAAGGGCCGAGAAACGACGAGCCTGAGATCTCCTACGCCCCCGGGCTACGGAAACTCTACTCGCCTCCTCACCCTTAAGGCAATCGAGACCGCCTTAAACAAAAGACCGAGCGGGAAAAAACAAACATAGGCGCAAGAAGAAGTAAAGGAGCCTCGAGCGGAAAGACAGATAAACATTTGACAACCACTTAAAAGACGTCATACTACTTAAAGATAGAGTAGCAAAGTACTGTACAAAGGGGCCTAGGCACCCAGAGCAGGCTCGCAGGCCTCAGTCCGCATCACGGTCCTCACCGCCCTCGCCTGCGCCGGAGCTAGTCTCAGGAGGCAGTACCACTGGCTCGAACAGCCTAGCCAACCTCTCTCCAGGAACCTCTGCGTCGTCGATCAAGGCGTGGAGCCTCTCTTCGTTCTCCACGTCGGTCTTGGAGATGTCGGTGACGAAGCCGTGGGACACCACCTCCATGTCATGGGAGAAGCCTGGACAGACAACGGCCATTGCCCGCTTCACCCTGATGTGGAGAGCGTCCCGCACCCGATCCATCAGCATCGCGCCTAAGTAGCACAGCTGATCGACCAGCGCGTCGCCTCGAGCTTCCTCCTTCGACTCGTCCATGGGCTCGACCTCCCAAGAGGTCGAGAGATCGCTTATCGCCGTCCGAAGTCGACGGTTCAAAGCAACCTCCCCCTCGAGCTGGGCTTTGGCATTGCGAGCCTCGACTTGGGCGGCCAAGAGCTCGTCTTTAA
Source organism: Sorghum bicolor (assembly GCF_000003195.3). Classification (NCBI taxonomy): domain Eukaryota; kingdom Viridiplantae; phylum Streptophyta; class Magnoliopsida; order Poales; family Poaceae; genus Sorghum; species Sorghum bicolor. The sequence goes on from NC_012871.2 coordinate 34,140,254, forward strand.
GCCCTGTGAATGCCAACGCAAAAAGCTTTAGATAAAACCAAGCACATCTTGAAAAGAAAATCCGACAAAAGAAACGCACCGCGGACACTCTCCTCCAGAGCAGTGTTCTCGCCAACTAATTTGGTGTTGGCCCTCTCGATCTCTTTGTTGGAGCGTGCCAGCTCAGTATTGGCAACACGAAGATCCTCGATCGCCTTGCCAGCCTGAGCAATAGCTCCATTCTTCTCCAACAGCTCTCCCTTCAAACGATCGACGTCGTCAGAGAGGCTGCGGGATCGAGCCCGCTTCGCCTCGAGGTCTTCAATGGCCTTTTTCTTTGCCTCCTCCGCGGCACCCCTGGCGACCTCGCTATCCACATACTCCACCTTTATCCTCCAGAAGGATTCTCGGATGGAGTCCAGGTCGGTCTTGAGGAGGCCCTTCTCCTTGTTCAGGTCAGCAACAGTGCTCTTATAGGACAGAGCCTCCTCGTGGGCTTTGGACCCGGCCTCCTCGACCGTCAGAGCCCGCTCCCTCAGTAGCACGGCCTCTTCCACGGCCTTCTTTGAGGCCTCTCAAGCCTCGGCCAGGGCAGCCTCCCTCTCCTTCTCCTCCTCGAGCGCCAAGAGCTCTTTATAAGCTTTGAGGAGTTTCTCCTGCGACTCCAGGAGTTGGTCTTTGAGGAGGGGGAGCTGCTCCCAGCCGCCTCTCGTGGCATGAATGAAGCCTAACTTAATACGGGAGGTCTCTTTCAGGTCCTGCGAGCCGGTGATCGAGCAGTTAGAACCCAAAACCAATGAGTTCCCTAAAGGTTAAAAGACTAGGAGACTTACAAAGTAGGCCGGCCCGAGCCTGTTGTTTACAACGTCCGACAAGAGCCCCACCGTGTGCTTCATCCAAAGGCGGAGCTCCTAAACGTGCTCCCACTTCTCGGCTTCCTTCCGATCGTCCAGAAAAATGTTGGGCTTGGACGGATCCGTGGAAGCACGGATGCGGATCCGATCAGGGCACCAGTTCTCCATCTCCTGGTCGTCCCGCGCCTTGACGCCGCGGATGAGCTCCTCGACGGTCTCGAGGGCCCCCCATGGCGTAGGAACAAGTCGATGAGGGAGGGGAACCGCCCGTCGTCATCCACCGTCTTCCAGGTGCCCGTCGCTGCCTCCACCTCCGTCCGACGTCCCAGCCTCGTCCTCCTCGGCGGGAATACGGTCCTCCCACGACCGACGCTCCCGGAGGAATCCGGGGCGATCCCGTCCATGCCATAGATTGTCCTCCTGATCTCAGAATCAGGGTCGGCGGGAGTGCGCATCATGCAGGCGAGCGCCACCACGCCGTCCGCCCGCCCTGACTCTGCAGGGATCGCGGCCGGTGCCCCCGGCCGGAGCCACGCCGGGGTCGGAGGTCCAAAAGCCGGCAGACCCTCCTCCTAGTTTCTAGGCTCCTGCGACGCCTCCAGCTCTAGGTGGGGCGGATCAAGCGGCTCCGCCGGCTCCTGGCCCCCCTGCTGATGTTGCTCTTGGAGCTCTTGCGGCTCCGGTCGACGTTCCTGCTCCTGCAGTTGTCGCCGCATCTCTTGCTCCCGCTCCTCCTCCTCCTTCTTCCTCTGCTCCTCGATGGAGCGAAGACCGGTAGGCCAGGGCGTCCGTCTCGCGACAAGAGAGGTCGAGGCCTCCTCGTCCATAGGACGGGCATCCCTTGAGGTCCCGTCGCCGCCAGACACATCACTTAAAGTAATGGGATCCCCCTCGACCCCCGATCGGGGAGGCTCGGGGGCTCCCTCTTGCCCTTGGGGCTGAGGTGCCTCGGCCTGTTTTGGCGGCGACGGGGCAGACTCAGGACGGGGTGGGGCGCTCTCAGCGCCGGTCGATGGTTGAGGGTCGGAGGAACCTATAGAACGCAAAACAAAGGTCAGTCACTATGATGGCCGATGTAAGAGCAACATAAATCCCATGCATAAGCTGCTAACATGAGTCCTTGGAGGCCGCTCCTACCTTGAGCCTTTTCGCCATCGAGGGCTGGGCCTGCTCAAGCGTCCGTTTCAACCTAAGGAAAGAGGAACGGGCACAAAGAAGACCGTTATACGAGAAAACACAAAGAATCAGGAGAATAAGAATAACAGCGTCGAAGAACTTACCCCACAGGGAGAACGGCTCGCCTACTGGTGCCTCGACTGATGGGCCTCGAGCCACCCAGCGTCAAGGCCCTCGACCCCTCGAGGGCAGGCGCTGGTCTTGGCCCAGCATCTCCCACCTGGCGAGCGCCGGGACTAGCGCTCCTGCGGCCGGTCTCCCCTTGTCGGAGGCCACGGCACGGCCACGGGTCAACGGCCCCGTCGCATGGGGCTTAGCCCGGCTACCTACCTTTGGTGCAGGGGGAGGTTGAGGATGCAGGGCAGCCCGACCTGGCGCAGGCGCAGGAGGAGTGTCAGCATGGGGGCGGTGAGATCCGCCTGGCCCCTCCTTTGGCGCCCCCGTCCGTGGGACGTCCACATCGCCTCGAGGCGGACCCTCGAAGATCCGGTCGAAACGAGACGCCATCCCCTCGGAGTCGTCACTGTCGTCATCGCCGTCTCCGCCATCGTCTTCGCTGGGGGATTCTTCCTCAGGCTCTCCCCTCTACCTGGACTTAGCTCGATGCGCCTCTAGCGCTTGGTGGTCGAGGTTCTTCTTCTTCTCTCCTTTCTTTACAGAGTCCTTGACGGACTTTTGTTTCTAGGCGGACTGGCGCCGTGTGTCACGGTCGACCTCGTCCTCCTTTACTGGAGGCCTCGCCCCTGCCAGAACAAAGGCGAGCTTAAAAAAGGGGTCGAAGGAAATCCAGAATTGAAGCCATGTACGAGAAAAGAGCATACCAGGTCGATCGAGCCCGCATCGGGCCTCATGGGGAAGCCGTTAACGTGCTCCGGCTTGAAATCACCGGCGATGGCCGCCCTGACCCGTGCCGCGACCTCGTCGTCCGCTGGAGCCTCGTTAGACATCCAGCACGCCTCGAGGTCCCGGGACGAGACGCCAGTGCCCATCTCGTCCATCCTGAGCGGCTGGGACATCAATGGGAGAACTCTCCGATGATGAACGGCTGAGAGGACAAGAGCGGCGGTCAGGCCTTCCATACGCAGCTTCTTCAAGGCGTCGAGGAGGGGGTCGAGCCGCGACTGGTGAGCTTGGACGACGCCGTACGTCCAGTTCTCCGGGCGCTCCGTGATCAGGCAACCGGTGTAGGCGGGAAGGAGATCGTCGTCGTTCCTCAGGTAGAACCACTGGGAGTCCCATCCGGCGTGGTTCGTCGACAATCCCACCGGGATGTACTCGCGCGGCCTCGCCGTCTTCCCCGTCTTCAGCACGAGGTTGAGGCACCCTGCCCGCACGGGCTTCCTCACGCCGGTGGTCCCAGTGGGGGCGTTGAAGAGCTCGCCCCTGTAGAGGTGGAGCCACAGCTCCCAGTGGGGCATCATCCCCAAATAGCCCTCACACACCGCGGCGAAGACCGCCGCGACGGTGATGGCGTTAGGGGAGAAGTGCTGGAGCTCCACCCTGTAATGGTGGCAGAGCGCCCGCATGAAGCGGCTCGGGGGAGTGCCCAGGCCATGGCGGTGGAACTTGGCGAACGAAACCACATAGCCCTTGGGCGGCCTGGGCTCCCTGTGGTCCGCTGGCGGCGCGATCCACTCCGGCGACGAAAGCGATGTGCGGTGGCGTAGGAGCCCTTCCTTCTCAAGCTCCAGCAATCGGCGTTCCGTCATCGACGACGGACGCCACTCGTCGGCGGCAACAAGTATCACAGGCATCTTGGGCGGAAGGACGGCGGATTCGCTACTGCTCGAGGGGGCGCGCGCGCGTGTGATGGCTGGAGACCTAAGACGGCGAAATGGCTAAGGCAAGGAAGAAGGCAGAAGGCGGAAGGGAAAGCGGCGGCGACGCCATAGGATATTTATAGGCAGCGACCCACTAATGGACAGATCCGATAAATGAGGTAACTCCCCCCCGTAAATACGCTGCCTAACGGTCCTTTTCCTCCTCACAGACGGGGCGCTCCGAATTCTACGCCGGTACAGTGCCGCAACGGCTCCCGCCTGAAAAGACGCGCCCAACGGGCAGAAAGGCGAACCGCCACGACTTCTCCCTTCCCTTGTAAGCCAAGGAACGCACCCACAGAAGCCTCGAGAGGTCGCAGGCTGGCCCACCGGAAGGGTTCGACAGCCGATCTCGAGTGCCAGAGTCAGGGATGCCCAGCGAGTGGTTGAAAACCGAGGCCTGTCTCGAGAACTCGCTGGGGATGTCCAAGGTAGGGTCGAGACGGTCGAGAGGAATCCCCCCGACGGGAGGCATCGAGCCGCTAGACTCTATCGAACGAGTCCAGTATCCCCGACCATGTCGACCCCGCTTTATGAGAACGCCTTCGGGCTACAGCTGAGCCCCTCGAAAGGGGCACAGGTTCTCACTTGGACTACCCGTTAGGAGCTCAATTTGGGGTGGATGATGCTCGCTCTATCGAGAGTACGTCGAAACCCCCGCGCAAAGCGAGCCAATCAGAAGCTTCCACCACTGGTGTCGACAGTGTTTCTGCGAGTTAGGCAACATAACCCTCGAAGGAGTCAAAAACTCCTCCAAGGGCTCGGGGGCTACCCCCGCGGGGTCGCTCGCGCTCCCCCACGGAGATTCGACCGCAAAATAAAGCCTCCACTCGAGCGCCAGCGCTCGAATGGAGACTCGGGGGCTACTGTCGAGGGTATCAGTAAGGGGTATCCTAACGGATGCACATAATGAGATCCCCCATACGCAGGTCGAGGCCCTCAACTCGACGCTCTAGTCAGTCATACGAACAGTCATCGACAACCGCAGCCTCGAAGACGGAAAAGGTGTCGAGCGAATCGATCAGGGCTCGAGCGCCGCTACCGTCGAATACGGAAGTAGGCTCGAGCGAACCAGGAGGCGTCGAGCGCAAGGACGCCGCCCGCCGCCTGACGCGCGCATGGGAACCAGGGCATTTAATGCGCCTGTCGCATTCTCACCTAACACGCCAGTCACGAGAAGCGTGATAGGGAACAGGCATCCGTCCCGTCATTCTTTTTGCAGCCTTCCCCGCCAAACGACCCAGAGCGTGTCAGGACACGGGAAGCAGGGATGGAACGTCTAGTCAGGACCCCCTCGAGACATCCAGGGTCAACGCTCTGGACAGCGGAGCGTTACACGGCGGCCGACCCTCGACCAGACCCGTTTCCTTCCAGGGGAAGGGTTAGACGTCGAATGGCAACAAGGCAACCACTCCGACGGATCCGCTGTTATATCGTACAGGCGTGCCGCCAATGAACCAGTCCAAGACGGCACGCAGAGCAGGATTCCAGGGCACGCGTAATCATCATCAAGCTACCAGGACGGGACGGCTCGAGACCACACCGGTACGGAGGCCTCGAGTAGGTCCGCGCGCCATGCCTCTATCGACCTCTACTCTGACACCTATATTTGTACCCTGGGCTTCTCCTTGGAACTATAAAAGGGGAAGCCCGAGAGCAGACTCAGGAGGAGATCAACCAGACAACACCACACTCATACGCAGTAGAACTTCCATACTCCATACCACGCTTGTATTCACCCCTGTACAAGCACTTAGGTGCAAAATAATACAAACTCTCACCCCCCCGCTGGACGTAGGGCCTTCTCTTGCCCGAACCAGGATAAATCCTTGTGTCTTTTTGCATCACCATTAGGGAAAGGGAAGCACGGATACAAATTCACTCGTTGGTGTGACCCCCCGTGGGGAAAACACCGACACAGTGTGAGTTTCGGTGCAGGATAGGTGCAAGGTTTGCACGTAATGCAGCATAGGCTAAGAAGTCATTTTGGACGCACCTGATGGTACTCTTAGGTAAAAGGCTCAAGTGAAAGCTCGGTTTGGTCTATTTGGAGATAGTGCTAATCTTGATGCAAGATAGATGCACGGTCTACATGGAACGTACCATATGCTTAGAAATTAATTTGGACACACCCGATAGAACTCCTTCATGACGTGTGTCATATGGAATCTCGCTTTGCTGTGCTTAGGGACAGTATTAGTTTCGATGCAGGATATGTGCATGGTTTGCGCCTAATGCACCAAAGTCTAAGAAACCATTTTTGAAGCACCTGTTGGTAATCCTAGGTGAATAGGCTCAAGTGGAGGCTTGGTTTGGTCTGTTTAGAGATAGTGTTAATCTTGATGTAAGATAGGTGCATGATTTGCATGGAACATACCATATGCTTAGAAATCAATTTGGACGCACCAGATAGAACTCCTAGATAACATGTGTCATATGAAATCTCACTTCGGTCCGTTTACATACACTGTTAGTTTCGGTGCAAGATAGGTGCACGGTTTGCACCTAAGGCACCATAGGATAAGAAACCATTTTGGACGCACCCGATGGTACTCCTAGGTCAATGTGCTCAAGTGAAAGCTTGGTTTGATCTGTTTGGAGATAGTGCTAATCTTGATGCAAGATAGATGCACGGTTTGCATGGAACATATGATATGCTCAGAAATCAATTAGGACGCACCTGATATAACTCCTTGATGATGTGTGTCATATGGTATCTTGCTTCGTTTTGTTTAGAGACAGTGTTAGTTTTGGTAGAAGATATGTGCACGGTTTACGCCTAATGCACTATAGGCTAAGAAACCATTTTAGACGCACCCGATGGTACTCATAGTTGAAGTGGCTCAAGTGGAGGCTCGATTTGTTCTGTTCGGATATAGTGCTAATCTTGACGCAGGATAGTTGCATAGTTTGCATGCAACGTACCATATGTTAAGAAATCAATTGAGCCTCTTCACCTGATATAACTCCTTGATGATGTGTGTTATATGGTATCTTACTTCGTTTCGTTTAGAGACAGTGTTAGTTTTGGTAGAAGATATGTGCACGGTTTACGCCTAATGCACCATAGGCTAAGAAACCATTTTAGACGCACCTGATGGTACTCGTAGTTGAAGAGGCTCAAGAGGAGGCTCGATTTGGTCTGTTCGGATATAGTGCTAATCTTGATACAAGATAGTTGTACAGTTTGCATGGAACGTACCATATGTTAAGAAATCAATTTGGACGCACCCAGTGGAACTCCTAGACGACGTGTGTCATATGGAATCTCGCTTCGGTCTGTTTGGAGACAGTGTTAGTTTCGGTGCAAGATAGGTGCATAGTTTGTGCCAAATGCACCATAGTCTAAGAAACCATTTTGACGCACCTGTTTGTACTCCTAGATGAAGAGGCTCAAGTGGATGCTCGGTTTGGTCTGTTTAGAGATAGTGCTAATCTTGATGCAAGATAGGTGCATGGTTTGCATGGAAAATACCATGTGCTTGGAAATTAATTTGGATGCACGCGATGGAACTCCTTGATGCCATGTGTCATATGGAATCTCACTTTGGTCTGTTTAGAAATAGTGTTAGTTTCGATGCAAGATATGTGTATGGTTTGTGCCTAATGCACCATAGTCTAAGAAACCATTTTGGAAGCACCTGTTGGTACTTCGGTGAAGAGGCACAAGTGGAAGCTCGGTTTGATCTGTTTGGAGATAGTGCTAATCTTGATGCAAGATAGGTGCATGATTTGCAAGGAACATACCATATGCTTAGAAATCAATTTGGACGTACCCAATGGAACTCCTAGATGACGTGTGTCATATGGAATCTTGCTTCGGTCCTTTTGTAGACATTGTATGTTTTAGTGCAAGATAGGTGCACAGTTTGTGCCTAATGCACTGTTGTCTAAGAAACCATTTTGGCCGCACTATTTGGTACTCTTGGGTGAAGAGGCTCAAGTGGAAGCTTGGTTCGGTCAATTTGGAGATAGTTCTAATCCTTATGCAAGGTAGGTGCATGGTTTGCATGGAACATACTATATGCTTGGAAATCAATTTGGATGCACCCGATGGAACTCCTTGACAACGTGTGTCATATAGAATCTCGCTTCGGTCCAGTTGGAGACATTGTTAGTTTCGGTGCAAGATAGGTGCACAGTTTGCACCTAATGCACCATAGTCTAAGAAACCATTTTGGATGCACTTGTTGGTACTCCTAGGTGAAGGGGCTCAAGCGGATGCTCGGTTCGGTCTGTTTGGAGATAGAGCTAATCTTGATGCAAGATAGATGCACGGTTTGCATGGAACATACGATATGCTTAGAAATCAATTAGGACGCACCTGATGTAACTCCTTGATGATTTGTGTCATATGGAATCTTGCTTCAGTTCGTTTAGAGACAGTGTTAGTTTTGGTAGAAGATATGTGCACGGTTTCGCCTAATGCACCATAGGCTAAGAAACCATTTTAGACGCACCCGATGGTACTTGTAGTTGAAGAGGCTCAAGTGGAGGCTCGATTTGTTCTGTTCGGATATAGTGCTAATCTTGACGCACGAGAGTTGCACAGTTTGCATGCAACGTACCATATGTTAAGAAATCAATCGAGCCTCTTCACCTGATATAACTCCTTGATGATGTGTGTTATATGGTATCTTGCTTCGTTTCGTTTAGAGACAGTGTTAGTTTTGGTAGAAGTTATGTGCACGGTTTACGCCTAATGCACCATAGTCTAAGAAACCATTTTAGACGCACCCGATGGTACTCATAGTTGAAGTGGCTCAAGTGGAGGCTCGATTTGGTCTATTCGGATATAGTGCTAGTTGTACAGTTTGCATGGAACGTACCATATGTTAAGAAATCAATTTGGACGCACCCAGTGGAACTCCTAGACGACGTGTGTCATATGGAATCTCGCTTCGGTCTGTTTGGAGACAGTGTTAGTTTCGGTGCAAGATAGGTGCATAGTTTGTGCCTAATGCACCATAGTCTAAGAAACCATTTTGACGCACCTGTTTGTACTCCTAGATGAAGAGGCTCAAGTGGAAGCTCGGTTCGGTCTGTTTGGAGATAGTGCTAATCTTGATGCAAGATAGGTGCACGGTTTGCATGGAACATACCATATGCTTGGAAATCAATTTGGATGCACCTGATGGAAGTCCTTGATGACGTGTGTCATATGGAATCTCTCTTTGGTCTATTTAGAAACAATGTTAGTTTCGGTGCAAGATATGTGCATGGTTTGCGCCTAATGCACCATAGTTTAAGAAACCATTTTGGAAGCACCCGATGGTACTCCTAGGTCAAGGTGCTCAAGTGAAAGCTTGGTTTGGATTTGGAGATAGTGCTAATCTTGATGCAAGATAGATGCACGGTTAGCATGGAACATATGATATGCTCAGAAATCAATTAGGACGCACCTGATATAACTCCTTGATGATGTGTGTCATATGGTATCTTGCTTCGTTTTGTTTAGAGACAGTGTCAGTTTTGGTAGAAGATATGTGCACGGTTTACGCCTAATGCACCATAGGCTAAGAAACCATTTTAGACGCACCCGATGGTACTCGTATTTGAAGAGGCTCAAGTGGAGGCTCGATTTGGTCTGTTCGGATATAGTGCTAATCTTGATGCAAGATAGTTGCACAGTTTGCATGCAACGTACCATATGTTAAGAAATCAATTTGGACGCACCCAATGGAACTCGTAGATGAAGTGTGTCATATGGAATCTCACTTCGGTCTGTTTGGAGACAATGTTAGTTTCGGTGCAAGATAGGTGCATAGTTTGTGCGTAATGCACCATAGTCTAAGAAACCATTTCGGATACACTATTTGGTACTCTTGGGTGAAGAGGCTCAAGTGGAAGCTTGGTTCGGTCAGTTTGGAGATAGTGCTAATCCTTATGCAAGGTAGGTGCATGGTTTGCATGGAACATACCATATGCTTGGAAATCAATTTGGATGCACCCGATGGAACTCATTGACGACGTGTGTCATATGGAATCTCGCTTCGGTCCATTTGGAGACATTGTTAGTTTCGGTGCAAGATAGGTGCACAGTTTGCACCTAATGCACCATAGTCTAAGAAACCATTTTGGACGCACTTGTTGGTACTCCTAGGTGAAGGGGCTCAAGTGGATGCTCGGTTCGGTCTATTTGGAGATAGTGCTAATCTTGATGCAAGATAGGTGCATGGTTTACATGGAACATACCATATGCTTGGAAATCAATTTGGATGCACCCGATGGAACTGCTTGACGACGTGTGCCATATGGAATCTCGCTTCGGTCCACTTGGAGACATTGTTAGTTTCGGTGCAATATAGGTGCACAGTTTGCAGCTAATGCACCATAGTTTGAGAAACCATTATGGATGCACTATTTGGTACTCTTGGGTGAAGAGGCTCAAGTGGAAGCTTGGTTCGGTCAGTTTGGAGATAGTGCTAATCCTTATGCAAGGTAGGTGCATGGTTTGCATGGAACATACCATATGTTTGGAAATCAATTCGGATGCACCCGATGGAACTCCTTGACGACGTGTGTCATATGGAATCTCGCTACGGTTCTTGTGGAGACATTGTTAGTTTCGGTGCAAGATAGGTGCACAGTTTGCACCTAATGCACCATAGTCTAAGAAACCATTTTGGACGCACTTGTTGGTACTCCTAGGTGAAGGGGCTCAAGTGGATGCTCGGTTTGATTTGTTTGGAGATAGTGCTAATCTTGATGCAAGATAGGTGCATAGTTTTTGCGTAATGCACCATAGTCTAAGAAACCATTTTTGACACACTTGTTTGTACTCCTAGATGAAGATGCTCAAGTGGAAGCTCGGTTCGGTCTGTTTGGAGATAGTGCTAATGTTGATGCAAGATAGGTGCACGGTTTGTGATGAGGACATGAGCACCATCAATACATCCATGCCTCAGATTCATATGCATGATAACTCAACTATCTAGAATAATGAGGAGGAACCGCAAGGAAGCATATTCGCGATGGGCTAAATTTGGACTGCAGAAGGGTCTCAACTTGTGGTGGCCACCAAGACTACATACGGTGACCGATTTTGATGTTCAAATACACGGTGGAAAGCTTATGAAGTCTATTTTCACATGGATCCAGTCCCATGTCCATATCTATAATGAGGCGGCCGCAATCATCGAGTTACTCCAGAGACCTTTCTGTGGACAGCTTCATTCAATAAGAAACTCCATGCATGCATGATATGGATATTATTGTTTTCTTTTGTTTTTAGTGAGTCGAGGGATTAGCACCGCACACTCTGGTTGCTCTCTCTTGTACATAAAGGCTTCTACAGCCAGAGACATAAGGCGGGTTTTGTTTTGTTGTAAGTTTAGCTATTGCTACTTCCTTGTAGACGCATGTGTCGACTAGACCATCCGTTCTACTTGATTCAAAACCCCATATTGTTATCGTGATTCATATCAGATCCTTCTTGTATTATTTGGCAACTGAGTGCCTGTTCTATCTGTTCTTGCATGTTCTTCGATTGCGTGCAGGAATTACCCTAGTGGTTTGGTTGGTTGTGATCAACAAGATCGTGATCAACCGCTGGAATTCGTTTATGGATCGCTAAGGCGCAGCGTCCTTGGACAGTTGTAGTCGGATCGTGAACGTCGCTCCAGAGAGATCGAAGTTATCCATCTCCACCGAAAGATCGGGACACCCTCGTTCTTATTAAGTGGTATCAGATCATGGTTTCATCGGTGAGAGAATTTAGTTTGCATTTTTTCCTATTGCCTAGAAAAAGCCAAGAAAAATAGTACTTTCATTTCTATCATCCTATAGACCCTTTGAGCCTTTTACTAGTACTACTTAGTTCAGGCTTGTTGTGTTTGATTTACAACGGTTGAGTCGAGTTGCTGGTCTTAGGTTTAGACTTTTAGAGTTTCGAGTTTTTGTCACGTTTTAGTCATTGCCCATCGTATAATCTCCGTTGCAACACTATTACCATATACATTTGGACTACACTATATATCTGAACTACCATCACCACCCTACTTGGGCACCGTGTAAACTCCATCCACCACTCTCTTTTCACTCATGCGCACCCTATATTTTTAGGCCATTGCATGCACGTTTTCACTTCCACCCGTGAGCAACCTATTCTTACTCACTGCCACCTGCATGTTCCTTTCTTCCATTCATACATCCTATTGTAAGCGCTCTTGCACATTCTATAATCAGCATCCTATTTTTAATCAGCATCCTATTGCAACCACTAGATTCATTCCACTCTTGGGCATCTAATTTTAGAACATTGCATCCTTGTCCACTTCATGCGCATCCTTTTGCCTCTCCTCCACTCTTCTTTCACATTCTATTTTTCTCATCCCCGTTGCAATCAGTGTTACTGCAGCATCATATCACCATCATAATCTGCTAGTTGTATTTTTGTTACACTAAAGACATTGTGTGTTTTCTGAAATCTAATCCATCAAGATTCAGATTTATTTTAGTTGAGCAAAGTAGGAAAAAAAGAAAGAAACAAAAAATATCAGAAAAAAAAGAAAAGAAAAAGGAAAGAATAGAAAAGAAAAGGAAAGAAAAGAAAGGAAGAGGAAAAGAAGGGAAGATATCTCTTGTTGTTCTTATTATTCTTGCGATATTGTGACTTCATCTGTGCCCAGGCTTGCGTCTCTAGCACGGTCTAGCCTAGGACCAGCACAGTGCCACCGTTGAATGATTTCTCAACATGCTTTTGTGACTAATGTGGTGCTAGTACTTCCTTGTGCAATATATAGAGACATCCTATAACTCCACATATCATACTACAACTTGACAAGTGTTGTTGCTGCAGCGTTGATACACCATTTTCTAGGTTTTCTGACTTGTTGGTTCCTGCCACCTCCTATTTCGCTTGGTAAGAACTTGTGAGAACTTGTTTGCATAGGGTGAGAGTGAAATAATTACAACAACCACATCCTTGTAGTTGATAGGAGCATAAAGATTATTGCGTATGTCTCTTGTTTTGTTCTAATCATGGCAGGAATCCACGTAGAAACAAGCGATAATCAGATTGCATGTTCACATCACCTTGCTAAAGGTGTGGCAAGTGATGAGTATGGCACTCATGAGGTATGTGATGTTTTGCTAGATGAAATAAAATCTGCATTACCTTATTTTGAAGGAAATTGTGATCCACATGCATATATTAAATGGGAGCTAAATGTAGACAATGAATTTAAAAAGCATAATCTATCGGAAAGCCAAAAGATTAGAGTTGCTTCCAGTGTTCTTACTGAGTATGCTTTAAGTTCATGGAAATACCTTTGTAGATTTCATAAAGCTCCTCAAACATGGAAAGATGTGAAAAGACATTTTAGAGATGTTTTTGTCCCTGAGTACTATTCTGAAATTTTGTTTGAAAAACTACAATCTATAAAGCAAGAAAACAAAACCGTAGCGGAATATTTGGATAAACTAAAATTGTTTGTGCTGCGATGTGGATTAGAAGAAACTGATGAACTTTTGGAACATAGATTTCTGCAAGGTCTTAATGTAGAAATTCAGAACATTCTTGTTGATAAGTATTATAACACTTTTGATGAATTGTTTGATCTTGCTTGTGAGTTAGAAAGGGATCTCGCAAGTATTATAGAAGTACGTGTCTCTCCTATTACTAACAATTTGCAGCAACAAGAAGACAACATACACATGGAAAGCATGCAACTTGAGATACTAGATGATTCATTTAAAGAGAGCGTAAATCTAGCTGCACCCACACCATTTCAACACAGCATCAAAGGTAAATTAGATGGTGGTAACATAAATCAAGGTGACCTTGCATTAGATGAGCTGCATTTGTCCACTAATGCTGCTAACTTAGAGAAAACAATTATGGAACCAATTACTAATTTTCCTTTGTCAAACTTCGATATTCCTGATGTTCCTAGTGACAAAGAAGAGTTGTGCAATAGTGCATCACCTATATCCATGCCACAACTAGTATACAAAGAAAAGAATTCTGAATCAATGAGTGTCGAATTCAAGCATGTTATTAATATTGTAAATGAAAATGAAGAAGCTCAATTGTTGTCATCTTTACATATAATGGGGTACATTGAATTAGATGATCTTTGTGAGCTTAGCTATTTAGAGAATAATCAGTTTTCTAGATTTGAATTGTCATGCTCTTCCAATGTTAGTTTTCATGCAATTGGCAAATATAATTATGCAAAGGAGTATATGGTACACCGAATTTACATTTATTCAAACATAAAATCTCCTTTTATTGTGAAACAATATGACCAACTAGAAGTGTGCAATAACTATAACCATGTCATGGTGGGTTTGCCTAGTTTTCTTATGATGGAACAGGGCAAGTATCAAGCAGGAGAGCAAGGTTCATCAATTCTGACATCACATGCTCCACCAATGATTAAACCGAGGACGGTTTGCTGTCAAGAAGGGGAGAATGATGAGGACATCACCTGCTCCGTAATACTTACATGGATCAGGAGAATATTTGATTGCATATTGAAAGTATGGATGGTGAATGAAGTTGATTGGGGACCATTATGCCCTACTTGGGAGAAGAGGACAAGCTTGAGTCGAGGACGACTCAAATGCAAGAAGGGGAGGATGATGAGGACATGAGTACCATCAATAGAAGAGGACAAGCTTGAGTCGAGGACGACTCAAATGCAAGAAGAGGAGGATGATGAGGACATGAGCACCATCAATACATCCACGCCTCAGATTCATATGCATGATAACTCAACTATCTAGTATAATGAGGAGGAACCGCAAGGAAGCATATTCGCGATGGGCTCAATTTGGACTGCAGAAGGGTCTCAACTTGTGGTGGCCACCAAGACTACATACGGTGACCGATTTTGATGTTCAAATACACGGTGGAAAGCTTATGAAGTCTATTTTCACATGGATCCAGTCCCATGTCCATATCTATAATGAGGCGGCCGCAATCATCGAGTTACTCCAGAGACCTTTCTGTGGACAGCTTCATTCAATAAGAAACTCCATGCATGCATGATATGGATATTATTGTTTTCTTTTGTTTTTATTGAGTCGAGGGATTAGCACCGCTCACTCTGGTTGCTCTCTCTTGTACATAAAGGCTTCTACAGCCAGAGACATAAGGCGGGTTTTGTTTTGTTGTAAGTTTAGCCATTGCTACTTCTTTGTAGACGCATGTGTCGACTAGACCATCCGTTCTACTTGATTCAAAACCCCATATTGTTATCGTGATTCATATCAGATCCTTCTTGTATTATTTAGCAATTGAGTGCCTGTTCTATCTGTTCTTGCATGTTCTTCGATTGCGTGTAGGAATTACCCTAGTGGTTTGGTTGGTTGTCATCAACAAGATCGTGATCAACAGCTGGAATTGGTGTATCGATCGCTAAGGCGCAGCGTCCTTGGACGGTTGTAGTCAGATCGTGAACGTTGCTCCAGAGAGATCGAAGTTATCCATCTCCACCGAAAGATCGGGACACCCTCGTTCTTATTAGTTTGCATGGAACATACCACATCCTTGGAAATCAATTTGGATGCACCCGATGGAACTCCTTGATGACGTGTGTCATATGGAATCTCACTTTGGTCTGTTTAGAAATAGTGTTAGTTTCGGTGCAAGATATGTGCATGGTCTGCGCCTAATGCACCATAGTCTAAGAAACCATTTTAGAAGCACCTGTTGGTACTTCGGTGAAGAGGCTCAAGTGGAAGCTCGATTTGATATGTTTGGAGATAGTGCTAATCTTGATGCAAGATAGGTGCATGATTTGCAAGGAACATACCATGTGCTTAGAAATCAATTTGGACGCACCCAATGGAACTCCTAAATGACGTGTGCCATATGGAATCTTGCTTCGATCCGTTTGTAGACATTGTAAGTTTTAGTGCAAGATAGGTGCACAGTTTGCACCTAATGCAACCATTTTGGACGCACTTGTTGGTACTCCTAGGTGAAGTGCCTCAAGTGGATGCTCAGTTTGGTCTGTTTGGAGATAGTGCTAATCTTGATGCAAGATAGGTGCATGGTTTGTATGGAACATACCAAATGCTTGGAAATCAATCTGGACGCACATGATGGTCCTAGATGACGTGTGTCATACAAAATCTTGCTTTGGTCTGTTTGGAGACTGTGTTAGTTTTGGTGCAAGATAGGTGCAAGGTTTGCACATAATGCAGCATAGGCTAAGAAACCATTTTGGACGCACCCGATGGTACTCCTAGGTAAAAGGCTCAAGTGAAAGCTCGATTTGGTCTATTTGAAGATAGTGCTAATCTTGATGCAAGATAGATGCACGGTCTGCATGGAACGTACCATGTGCTTAGAAATTAATTTGGACACACCCGATAGAACTCCTTGATGACGTGTGTCATATGCAATCTCGCTTTGGTGTGCTTAGAGATAGTATTAGTTTCAGTGCAAGATATGTGCACGGTTTGCGCCTAATGCACCAAAGTCTAAGAAACCATTTTGGAAGCACCTGTTGGTACTCCTAGGTGAAGAGGCTCAAGTGGAGGCTCGGTTCGGTCTATTTAGAGATAGTGCTAGTCTTGATGCAAGATAGGTGTATGATTTGCATGGAACATACCATATGCTTGGAAATCAATTTGGATGCACCCGATGGAACTCCTTGATGACGTGTGTCATTTGGAATCTCGCTTCGTTCCATTTGGAGACATTGTTAGTTTCGGTGCAAGATAGGTGCACAGTTTGCACCTAATGCACCATAGTCTAAGAAACCATTTTGGACGCATTTGTTGGTACTCCTAGGTGAAGGGGCTCAAGTGGATGCTAGGTTTGGTCTGTTTGGAGATAGTGCTAATCTTGATGCAAGATAGATGCATGGTTTGCATGGAACATACGATATGCTTAGAAATCAATTAGGACGCACCTGATATAACTCCTTGATGATTTGTGTCATATGGAATCTTGCTTTGGTTCATTTAGAGTAGTGTTAATTTTGGTAGAAGATATGTGCACGGTTTACGCCTAATGCACCATAGGCTAAGAAACCATTTTAGACGCACCCGATGGTACTCATAGTTGAAGAGGCTCAAGTGGAGGCTCGATTTGGTCTGTTCAGAGATAATGCTAATCTTGATGCAAGATAGTTGCACAGTTTGCATGGACGTACCATATGTTAAGAAATCAATTTGGACGCACCCAATGGAACTCCTAGGTGACGTGTGTCATATGGAATCTCGCTTCGGTCTGTTTGGAGACAATGTTAGTTTCGATGCAAGATAGGTGCATAGTTTGTGCCTAAAGCACCATAGCCTAAGAAACCATTTTTGACGCACCTATTTGTACTCCTAGAGGAAGAGGCTCAAGTGGAAGCTCGGTTCGGTCTGTTTGGAGATAGTGCTAATCTTGATGCAAGGTAGGTGCACGGTTTGCATGGAACATACCATATCCTTGGAAATCAATTTGGATGCACCTGATGGAACTCCTTGATGACGTGTGTCATATGGAATCTCACTTTGGTCTGTTTAGAAATAGTGTTAGTTTCGGTGCAAGATATGTGCATGGTTTGCGCCTAATGCACCATAGTCTAAGAAACCATTTTGGAAGCACCTGTTGGTACTTCGGTGAAGAGGCTCAAGTGGAAGCTCGATTTGATATGTTTGGAGATAGTGCTAATCTTGATGCAAGATAGGTGCATGATTTGCAAGGAACATACCATATGCTTAGAAATCAATTTGGACGCACCCAATGGAACTCCTAAATGACGTGTGCCATATGGAATCTTGCTTCGGTCCGTTTGTAGACATTGTAAGTTTTAGTGCAAGATAGGTGCACAGTTTGCGCCTAATGCACCATAGTCTAAGAAACCATTATGGATGCACTATTTGGTACTCTTGGGTGAAGAGGCTCAAGTGGAAGCTTTTTTCGGTCAGTTTAGAGATAGTGCTAATCCTTATGCAAGGTAGGTGCATGGTTTGCATGGCACATACCATATGCTTGGAAATCAATTTGGATGTACCCGATGAAACTCCTTGACGACGTGTGTCATATGCAATCTCGCTTCGGTCCATGTGGAGACATTGTTAGTTTTAGTGCAAGATAGGTGCACAGTTTGCGCCTAATGCACCATAGTCTAAGAAACCATTTTGGACGCACTTGTTGGTACTCCTAGGTGAAGGGGCTCAAGTGGATGCACGGTTCGATCTGTTTGGAGATAGTGCTAATCTTGATGCAAGATAGGTGCACGGTTTGCATGGAACATACCATATGCTTGGAAATCAATTTGGAAGCACCCGATGGAACTCCTTGATGACGTTTGTCATATGGAATCTCACTTTGGTGTGCTTAGAGATAGTATTAGTTTTAGTGCAAGATATCTGTACGGTTTGCGCGTAATGCACCAAAGTCTAAGAAACCATTTTGGAAGTACCTGTTGGTACTCCTAGGTGAAGAGGCTCAAGTGGAGGCTCGGTTCGGTCTGTTTAGAGATAGTGCTAGTCTTGATGCAAGATAAGTGCATGATTTGCATGGAACATACCATATGCTTGGAAATCAATTTGGATGCACCCGATGGAACTCCTTGATGACATGTGTCATATGGAATCTTGCTTTGGTCTGTTTAGAAACAATGTTTGTTTTGGTCTGTACGGTTTACGCCTAATGCACCATAGGCTAAGAAACCATTTTAGACACACCCGATGGTACTCGTAGTTGAAGAGGCTGAAGTGGAGGCTCGATTTGGTGTGTTCGGATATAGTACTAATCTTGATGCAAGATAGTTGCACAGTTTGCATGCAACGTACCATATGTTAAGAAATCAAATTGGACGCACCCAATGGAACCAAATGCAAGATGACGTGTGTCATATGGAATCTCGCTTCGGTCCATTTGGAGACCATGTTAGTTTCAGTGCAAGATAGGTGCATAGTTTTTGCGTAATGCACCATAGTCTAAGAAACCATTTTTGACACACTTGTTTATACTCTTAGATGAAGAGGCTCAAATGGAAGCTCGGTTCGGTCTGTTTGGAGATAGTGCTAATCTTGATGCAAGATAGGTGCACGGTTTGCATGGAACATACCATATCCTTGGAAATCAATTTGGATGCACCCGATGGAACTCCTTGATGACGTGTGTCATATGGAATCTCACTTTGGTCTGTTTAGAAATAGTGTTAGTTTCGGTGCAAGATATGTGCATGGTTTACGCCTAATGCACCATAGTCTAAGAAACCATTTTGGAAGCACCTGTTGGTACTTCGGTGAAGAGGGTCAAGTGGAAGCTCGGTTTGATCTGTTTGGAGATAATGCTAATCTTGAGGCAAGATAGATGGACGGTTTGCATGGAACATACGATATGGTCAGAAATTAATTAGGACGCACCTAATATAACTCCTTGATGATGTGTGTCATATGGAATCTCGCTTTGGTGTGCTTACAGACAGTATTAGTTTCGGTGCAAGATATGTGCACGGTTTGCGCCTAATGCATCAAAGTCTAAGAAACCATTTTGGAAGCACCTATTGGTACTCCTAGGTGAAGAGGTTCAAGTGGAGGCTCGGTTTGGTCTGTTTAGAGATAGTGCTAATCTTGATGCAAGATAGGTGCACGATTTGCATGGAACATACCATATGCTTAGAAATCAATTTGGATGCACTAGATGGAACTCCTAGATGACATGTGTCATATGCAATCTGACTTTGGTCCATTTAGAGATAGTGTTAGTTTCGTTGCAAGATAGGTGCACGGTTTGGACCTAATGCACCATAGGATAAGAAACCATTTTGGACGCACCCGATGGTACTCCTAGGTCAAGGGGCTCAAGTGAAAGCTCAGTTTGGTCTGTTTGGAGATAGTGCTAATCTCGATGCAAGATAGATGCACGGTTTGCATGGAACATACATGATATCACTCCTTGATGATTTGTGCCATATGGAATCTTGCTTTGGTTTGTTTAGAGATAGTGTTAGTTTTGGTAGACGATATGTGCACGGTTTACGCCTAACGCACCATATGCTAAGAAACCATTTTAGACGCATCCGATGGTACTCGTAGTTGAAGAGGTTCAAGTGGAGGCTCGATTTGGTCTATTCAGATATAGTACTAATCTTGATGCAAGATAGTTGCACAGTTTGTATGGAACGTACCATATGTTAAGAAATCAATTTGGACACACCCATTGGAACTCCTAGATGACGCGTGTCATATGGAATCTCGCTTCGGTCTGTTTGGAGACAATGTTAGTTTCGGTGCAAGATAGGTGCATAGTTTGTGCCTAATGCACCATAGTCTAAGAAACCATTTTTGACGCACCTGTTTGTACTCCTAGATGAAGAGGCTCAAGTGGAAGCTCGGTTCGGTCTGTTTGGAGATAGTGCTAATCTTGATGCAAGATAGGTGCACGGTTTGCATGGAACATACCATATCCTTGGAAATCAATTTGGATGCACCCGATGGAACTCCTTGATGACATGTGTCATATGGAATCTCTCTTTGTTCTGTTTAGAAATAGTGTTAGTTTCGGTGCAAGATATGTGCATGGTTTACGCTTAATGCACCGTAGTCTAAGAAACCATTTTGGAAGCACCTGTTGGTACTTCGGTGAAAAGGGTCAAGTGGAAGCTCGGTTTGATCTGTTTGGAGATAGTGCTAATCTTGATGCAAGATAGATGCACGGTCTGCATGGAACGAACTATATGCTTAGAAATTAATTTAGACACACCGGATAGAACTCCTTCATGATGTGTGTCATTTGGAATCTCGCTTTGGTGTGCTTAGAGACAGTATTAGTTTCGGTGCAAGATATGTGCACTGTTTGCGCCTAATGCACCAAAGTCTATGAAACCATTTTGGAAGCACCTGTTGGTACTCCTAGGTGAAGAGGCTCAAGTGGAGGCTCGGTTTGGTCTGTTTAGAGATAGTGCTAATCTTGATGCAAGATAGGTGCAAGATTTGCATGGAACATACCATATGCTTAGAAATCAATTTGGATGCACCAAATGGAAGTTCTAGATGACATGTGTCATATGAAATCTCACTTCGGTCCGTTTAGAGACAGTGTTAGTTTCGGTGCAAGATAGGTGCACGGTTTGCACCTAATTCATTAGAGGATAAGAAACCATTTTGGACGCACCCGATGGTACTCCTAGGTCAAGGGGCTCAAGTGAAAGCTCAGTTTGGTCTCTTTGGAGATAGTGCTAATCTTGATGCAAGATAGATGCACGGTTTGCATGGAACATATGATATGGTCAGAAATCAATTAGGACGCACCTGATATAGCTCCTTGATGATGTGTGTCATATGAAATCTTGCTTCGGTTTGTTTAGAGATAGTGATATGTGCACGGTTTACGCCTAATGCACCATAGGCTAAGAAACCATTTTAGACGCATCCGATGGTACTCGTAGTTGAAGAGGCTCAAGTGGAGGCTAGATTTGGTCTGTTCCGATATAGTGCTAATCTTGATGCAAGAAAGTTGCACAGTTTGCATGGACGTACCATATGTTAATAAATCAATTTGGACGCACCCAATGGAACTCCTAGGTGACGTGTGTCATATGGAATCTTGCTTCGGTCTGTTTGGAGACAATGTTAGTTTCGGTGCAAGATAGGTGCATAGTTTGTGCCTAATGCACCATAGTCTAAGAAACCATTTTTGACGCACCTATTTGTACTCCTAGAGGAAGAGGCTCAAGTGGAAGCTCGGTTCGGTCTGTTTGGAGATAGTGCTAATCTTGATGCAAGATAGGTGCACGGTTTGCATGGAACATACCATATGCTTGGAAATCAATTTGGATGCACCCGATGGAACTCCTTGATGACGTGTATCATATGGAATCTCTCTTTGTTCTGTTTAGAGACAGTGTTTGTTTCGGTGCAAGATATATGCATGGTTTGCGCCTAATGCACCATAGTCTAAGAAACCATTTTGGAAGCACCTGTTGGTACTTCGGTGAAGAGGGTCAAGTGGAAGCTGGGTTTGATCTGTTTGGAGATAATGCTAATCTTGAGGCAAGATAGATGCACGGTCTGCAAGGAACGTACCATATGCTTAGAAATTAATTTAGACACACCGGATAGAACTCCTTCATGATGTGTGTCATATGGAATCTCGCTTTGGTGTGCTTAGAGATAGTATTAGTTTTGTTGCAAGATATGTGCACGGTTTGCGCCTAATGCACCAAAGTCTAAGAAACCATTTTGGAAGCACCTGTTGGTACTCCTAGGTGAAGAGGCTCAAGTGGAGGCTCGGTTCGGTCTGTTTAGAGATAGTGCTAATCTTGATGCAAGATAGGTGTACGATTTGCATGGAACATACCACATGCTTAGAAATCAATTTGGATGCACTAGATGGAACTCCTAGATGACATGTGTCATATGGAATCTGACTTTGGTCCGTTTAGAGACAGTGTTAGTATCGGTGCAAGATAGGTGCACGGTTTGCACCTAATGCACCATAGGATAAGAAACCATTTTGGACGCACCCGATGGTACTCCTAGGTCAAGGGGCTCAAGTGAAAGCTCAGTTTGGTCTGTTTGGAGATAGTGCTAATCTCGATGCAAGATAAATGCACGGTTTGCACGGAACATAAGATTTGGTCAGAAATCAATTAGGACGCACCTGATATAACTCCTTGATGATGTGTGTCATATGGAATCTTGCTTCGGTTCATTTATAGATAGTGTTAGTTTTGGTAGAAGATATGTGCACGGTTTACGCCTAATGTACCGTAGGCTAAGAAACCATTTTAGACGCATCCGATGGTACTCGTAGTTGAAGAGGCTCAAGTGGAGGCTCGATTTGGTCTATTCAGAGATAATGCTAATCTTGATGCAAGATAGTTGCACAGTTTGCATGGACGTACCATATGTTAAGAAATCAATTTGGACGCACCCAATGGAACTCCTAGGTGACGTGTGTCATATGGAATCTCGCTTCGGTCTGTTTGGAGACAATTTTAGTTTCGATGCAAGATAGGTGCATAGTTTGTGCCTAAAGCACCATAGCCTAAGAAACCATTTTTGACGCACCTATTTGTACTCCTAGAGGAAGAGGCTCAAGTGGAAGCTCGGTTCAGTCTGTTTGGAGATAGTGTTAATCTTGATGCAAGATAGGTGCACGGTTTGCATGGAACATACCATATGCTTGGAAATCAATTTGGATGCACCCGATGGAACTCCTTGATGACGTGTGTCATATGGAATCTCTCTTTGGTCTGTTTAGAAATAGTGTTAGTTTCGGTGCATGATATGTGCATGGTTTGCGCCTAATGCACCATAGTCTAAGAAACCATTTTGGAAGCACCTGTTGGTACTTCGGTGAAGAGGGTCAAGTGGAAGCTTGGTTTGATCTGTTCGGAGATAGTGCTAATCTTGATGCAAGATAGATGCACGGTCTGCATGGAACGTACCATATGCTTAGAAATTAATTTAGACACACCAGATAGAACTCCTTCATGATGTGTGTCATATGGAATCTCGCTTTGGTGTGCTTAGAGACAGTATTAGTTTCGGTGCAAGATATGTGCACGGTTTGCGCCAAATGCACCAAAGTCTAAGAAACCATTTTGGAAGCACCTGTTGGTACTCCTAGGTGAAGAGGCACAAGTGGAGGCTCGGTTCGGTCTGTTTAGAGATAGTTCTAATCTTGATGCAAGATAGGTGCACGATTTGCATGGAACATACCATATGCTTAGAAATCAATTTGGATGCACTAGATGGAACTCCTAGATGACATGTGTCATATGGAATGTCTCTTTGGTCCGTTTAGAGACAGTGTTAGTTTCGGTGCAAGATAGGTGCACAGTTTGCACCTAATGCACCATAGGATAAGAAACCATTTTGGACGCACCCAATGGTACTCCTAGGTCAAGGGGCTCAAGAGAAAGCTCAGTTTGGTCTATTTGGAGATAGTGCTAGTCTTGATGTAAGATAGATGCACGGTTTGCATGGAACATATGATATGCTTAGAAATCAATTAGGACACACCTGATATAACTGCTTGATGATTTGTATCATATGGAATCTTACTTCGGTTCGTTTAGAGACAGTGTTAGTTTTGGTAGAAGATATGTGCACGGTTTACGCCTAATGCACCATAGGCTAAGAAACCATTTTAGACGCATCCGATGGTACTCGTAGTTGAAGAGGCTCAAGTGGAGGCTCGATTTGGTCTATTCAGATATATTGCTAATCTTGATGCAAGATAGTTGCACAGTTTGCATGGAACGTACCATATGTTAAGAAATCAATTTGGATGCACATAATGGAACTCCAAGATGACGTGTGTCATATGGAATCTCGCTTCGGTCTATTTGGAGACAATGTTAGTTTCGGTGCAAGATAGGTGCATAGTTTGTGCCTAATGCACCATAGTCTAAGAAACCATTTTTGACGCACCTATTTGTACTCCTAGATGAAGAGGCTCAAGTGGAAGCTTGGTTCGGTCTGTTTGGAGATAGTGCTAATCTTGATGCAAGATAGGTGCATGATTTGCATAGAACATACCATATGCTTGGAAATCAATTTATGCACCCGATGGAACTCCTTGATGACATGTGTCATATGGAATCTTGCTTTGGTCTGTTTAGAAACAATGTTTGTTTTGGTGCAAGATATGTGAATGGTTTGCGCCTAATGCACCATAGCCTAAGAAACCATTTTGGAAGCACCCGATGGTACTCCTAGGTAAAAGGCTCAAGTGAAAGCTCAGTTTGGTCTATTTGGAGATAGTGCTAATCTTGATGCAAGATAGATGCACGGTCTCCTTGGAACATACCATATGCTTAGAAATTAATTTGGACACACCCGATAGAACTCCTTGATGACGTGTGTCATATGGAATCTTGCTTTGGTGTGCTTAGAGACAGTATTAGTTTTGGTGCAAGATATATGCACGGTTTGCGCCTATGCACCAAAGTCCAAGAAACCATTTTGGAAGCACATGTTGGTACTCCTAGGTGAAGAGGCTCAAGTGGAGGCTCGGCTCGGTCTGTTTAGAGATATGGTGTATTAGGCACAAACCGCGCACCTATCTTGCACCGAAACTAACACTATCTCCAAACGGACCAAAGCAAGATATCAGATGACACACATCATCTAGGAGTTCTATTGGGTGCGTCTATATCGACTTTTAAGCATATGGTATGTTCCATGCAAACTGTGCACCTATCTTACATGAATATTAGCACTATCTCCAAACAGATCGTACAGAGCTTTCACTCGAGTCACTTCACCTAGAAGTACCATTAGGTGCTTCCACAACTATTTCTAAACCTATGGTGCATTAGGCGCACACCGTGCACCTATCTTGTACCGAAACTAACACTATCTACAAATGGACTGAAGTGAGATTCCATATGACACACATCATCTAGGAGTTCTATCGGGTGCGTCCAAACTAATTTCTGAGCATATGGTACGTTCCATGCAAACCGTGCACCTATCTTGCGTCAAGATTTGTAGTATCTCCAAACAGACCGAACCAAGCTTCCACTTGAGCCTACCAAGCTTCCACTTGAGCCTCTTCACTTAGGAGTACCAACAGGTGCGTCCAAAATGGTTTCTTAGGTTATGGTGCATTAGGCCCAAACCATACACCTATCTTACACCAAAACTAACACTATCTCCAAATGGACCGAAGTGAGATTCCATATGACACACATCATCTAGGAGTTATATCGGGTGTGTCCAAATTAATTTAAAAGCATATGGTACATCCATGCAAACCGTGCACCTATCTTGCATCAAGATTAGCACTATCTCCAAACAGACCAAACCGAGCTTCCACTTAAACCTCTTTAGCTTGGAGTACAATCGGGTGCTTCCAAAATGTTTTGTTAGTGTATGGTGTATTAGGCAGAAACTGTGCACCTATCTTGCACCAAAACAAACACTGTCTCCAAACAGACCAAACCGAGATTCCATATGACACACGTCATCTCAGAGTTCCATCGGGTGCGTCCAAATTGATTTATGAGCATATGGTACGTTCCATGCAAATCGTGCACCTATCTTGCATCAAGATTAGTAGTATCTCCAAACAGACCGAACCAAGCTTCCAGTTGAGCCTCTTCATCTAGGAGTACCAACAGGTGTGCCCAAAATGGTTTCTTAGGCTATGGTGCATTAGGCATAAACTCTGCACCTATCTTGCACTGAAACTAATACTGTCTCCAAACGGACAAAGCGACATTCCATACGACAAACGTCATCTAGGAGTTCCATCTGGTGCATCCAAATTAATTTTCAAGCATATGGTATGTCCCATGCAAATTGTGCACCTATCTTGCATCAAGATTAGGACTATCTCCAAACAGACCGAACCAAGCTTCCACTTGAGCCTCTTCAGCTAGGAGTTGCCCCTATACCGACTTCTGAAGAGAGTCGAGCGCTTCTCTTGGACCCCCGAGGCCGAGGAAGCCCTCGAAAACCTGAAGAAAACGTTGACCTCAGCACCAGTTCTGGTCCCACCTCAACCTGCAGAACCGCTGCTCCTTTATATTGCCTCGACAACCCAGGTCGTCAGTGCAGCTGTGGTGGTCGAGAGGCAGGAGGAGGGGCGTGCATTGCCTGTCTAGAGGCCGGTCTATTTCGTCAGCGAGGTACTCTCGGAGACCAAAGCGCGTTACCCACAGATCCAGAAGCTGATCTACGCCGTAATCCTCGCCCGACGCAAGCTGCAGCACTACTTCCTCGGCCTTCCTATCATAGTGGTCTCATCCTTCCGCTTGGGAGAGATCATCCAAAGTCGAGAAGCCACGGGAAGAATCGCCAAATGGTCGGTCGAGCTCATGAGTGAGACTCTCACTTATGCGCCCCGTAAGGCTATCAAGTCGCAAGCCCTTGTGGATTTCGTCGCGGAATGGACAGACTCCCAGCTCCCCCCGGCCTAGGTTCAGGCGGAGCTGTGGACGATGTACTTCGACAGGTCTCTCATGAAGACAGGAGCTGGGGCGGGCCTGCTATTCATTTCGCCGCTTTATGAGGTATGTCGTCAGGATACACTTTGCCGCATCCAACAATGTTGCAGAGTACGAGGCCCTTGTCAATGGTCTGAAGATCGCCATCGAGCTGGGAGTCCGACGCCGCGATGTTCGAGGCGACTCCCAGCTCGTCATCGACCAAGTAAAGAAAGCCTCGAACTATCACGACCCAAAAATGGAAGCATACTGCAAGGAGGTCCGTCGACTCGAGGACAAGTTCCACGGCCTCGAGCTCGTCCACGTCGCCCGACGCTACAACGAGGCAGCCGACGAACTCGCCAGGATCGCGTCGACCCGAGGCACGGTCCCTCCTGACGCGTTTTCAAGAGATCTACACGAGCCATCCATCGACCTGGGCTCGGGGGCTGACATCGAGACCGCTCCTGCCCAGCAAACCAACGCCGTCGAGGCACTACTAATGGCGGCTGAGGTAATGGAAGTGCGGCCCGGTCGACCGTTCGATTGGCGCACGCCGTTCCTCGACTGCCTGATCCGCTGCGAGCTGCTAGAAGATCGATCTGAGGCCCGCCGTATTGCTCGGCGGGCCAAGTCATATGTAATCTATGGCGATGACAAGGAGCTATATCGACGAAGCCCGACAGGGGTCTTGCAGCGTTGCGTCACCATAGAGGAAGCCGGAAACTCCTCGAGGATCTACACTCGGGGGCTTGTGGGCACCATGCTGCTCCACGGACCCTTGTAGGGAACGCCTTCCGACAAGGCTTCTACTAGCCAACGGTCGTAGCTGACGCCATCGAGCTCGTACGCTCATGCCACGAATGCCAATTCTACGCCAAGCAAACGCACCTGCCTGCCCACACTCTCCAGATGATCCCGATCACATGGCCGTTCGCGGTATGGGGGCTCGACTTAGTAGGGCCTCTACAAAAGGCAAAAGGGGGGTACACTCACTTGCTGGTGGCTATCGACAAGTTCTCCAAATGGATTGAGGCTCGACCCATCACCAACATCCGTTCCGAGCAAGCCGTCCTTTTCTTCACCGACATCATCCACCGGTTTGGGATTCCCAACGTCATCATCACCGACAACGGCACTCAGTTCACCGGCAAAAAGTTCTTGGCCTTCTGCGATCAGCATCACATCCATGTGAACTGGTCTGCAGTTGCCCACCCTCGAACTAACGGCCAGGTCGAGCATGCCAACGGCATGATTTTGCAGGGGCTCAAACCGAGAATCTATAATTGCTTGAAGAAATTCGGCAAGAAATGGGTTAAGGAGCTTTCCTCAGTCCTATGGAGCTTAAGGACTACGCCAAGCGGGGCCACAAAATACACCCCATTTTTCATGGTCTATGGCTCTGAGGCCGTGCTCCCGACGGATCTCGAGTATGGGTCCCCTCGACTCAAAGCATACAACGAGCAATCAAATAAGGAGACTCAAGAGAATGCGGTCGACCAGCTCGAGGAAGCTCGAGACATGGCCCTCCTCAACTCCGCCAGGTACCAGCAGAAGCTCTGACGCTACCACGACAAGCACGTGCGCAAGAGGGACCTGAACGTGGCCGACCTCGTCCTACGACGGCGGCAAAGCAATCAAGGACGCCACAAGCTGACTCCACCTTGGGAAGGCCCATACGTGGTGGCCGAGGTCTTGAAACCGGGAACATACAAGCTCGCAGATGAAAAGGGAGCGATTTTCACCAACGCGTGGAACATCAAACAGCTACGTCGATTCTACCCCTAGAATTTCAAAGCTTTATGTTCCCACGTACATTCTGTACCGAGGTTTTGTAAATGAATGCATGAATAAATAAAGTCTTTCCCTCGAGCAATTTACTTTTTCACGAGTCAAAATCTTGACGATTAGAAGGGGGTACCGACTATGACCTATCATAGTCGATACCCCCTCGGGGGCTAGCAGGAGGTGTCGAAAAAACCAAGTAACCCTTTCGTTTCCATCAGTAATCTCGTGTGGTTGAGTAGTAAAGGTACCTCGAGCCCCTTAAGGGCCGAGAAACGACGAGCCTGAGATCTCCTACGCCCCCGGGCTACGGAAACTCTACTCGCCTCCTCACCCTTAAGGCAATCGAGACCGCCTTAAACAAAAGACCGAGCGGGAAAAAACAAACATAGGCGCAAGAAGAAGTAAAGGAGCCTCGAGCGGAAAGACAGATAAACATTTGACAACCACTTAAAAGACGTCATACTACTTAAAGATAGAGTAGCAAAGTACTGTACAAAGGGGCCTAGGCACCCAGAGGAGGCTCGCAGGCCTCAGTCCGCATCACGGTCCTCACCGCCCTCGCCTGCGCCCGAGCTAGTCTCAGGAGGCAGTACCTCTGGCTCGAACAGCCTAGCCAACCTCTCTCCAGGAACCTCTGCGTCGTCGATCAAGGCGTGGAGCCTCTCTTCGTTCTCCACGTCGGTCTTGGAGATGTCGGTGACGAAGCCGTGGGACACCACCTCCATGTCATAGGAGAAGCCTGGACAGACAACGGCCATTGCCCGCTTCACCCTGATGTGGAGAGCGTCCCGCACCCGATCCATCAGCATCGCGCCTAAGTAGCACAGCTGATCGACCAGCGCGTCGCCTCGAGCTTCCTCCTTCGACTCGTCCATGGGCTCGACCTCCCAAGAGGTCGAGAGATCGCTTATCGCCGTCCGAAGTCGACGGTTCAAAGCAACCTCCCCCTCGAGCTGGGCTTTGGCATTGCGAGCCTCGACTTGGGCGGCCAAGAGCTCGTCTTTAAGCCCTGTGAATGCCAACGCAAAAAGCTTTAGATAAAACCAAGCACATCTCGAAAAGAAAATCCGACAAAAGAAACGCACCGCGGACACTCTCCTCCAGAGCTGTGTTCTCGCCAACTAATTTGGTGTTGGCCCTCTCGATCTCTTTGTTGGAGCGTGCCAGCTCAGTATTGGCAACACGAAGATCCTCGATCACCTTGCCAGCCTGAGCAATAGCTCCATTCTTCTCCAACAGCTCTCCCTTCAAACGATCGACGTCGTCAGAGAGGCTGCGGGATCGAGCCCGCTTCGCCTCGAGGTCTTCAATGGCCTTTTTCTTTGCCTCCTCCACGGCACCCCTGGCGACCTCGCTGTCCACATACCCCACCTTTATCCTCCAGAAGGATTCTCGAATGGAGTCCAGGTCGGTCTTGAGGAGGCCCTTCTCCTTGTTCAGGTCAGCAACAGTGCTCTTATAGGACAGAGCCTCCTCCTGGGCTTTGGACCCGGCCTCCTCGACCGTCAGAGCCCGCTCCCTCAGTAGCACGGCCTCTTCCACAGCCTTCTTTGAGGCCTCTCAAGCCTCGGCCAGGGCAGCCTCCCTCTCCTTCTTCTCCTCCTCGAGCGCCAAGAGCTCTTTATGAGCTTTGAGGAGTTTCTCCTGCGACTCCAGGAGTTGGTCTTTGAGGAGGGGGAGCTGCTCCCAGCCGCCTCTCGTGGCATGAATGAAGCCTAACTTAATACGGGAGGTCTCTTTCAGGTCCTGCGAGCCGGTGATCGAGCAGTTAGAACCCAAAACCAATGAGTTCCCTAAAGGTTAAAAGACTAGGAGACTTACAAAGTAGGCCGGCCCGAGCCTGTTGTTTACAACGTCCGACAAGAGCCCCACCGTGTGCTTCATCCAAAGGCGGAGCTCCTCGACGTGCTCCCACTTCTCGGCTTCCTTCTGATCGTCCAGAAAAATGTTGGGCTTGGACGGATCCGTGGAAGCACGGATGCGGATCCGATCAGGGCACCAGTTCTCCATCTCCTGGTCGTCCCGCGCCTTGACGCCGCGGATGAGCTCCTCGACGGTCTCGAGGGCCCCCCATGGCGTAGGAACAAGTCGATGAGGGAGGGGAACCGCCCGTCGTCATCCACCGTCTTCCAGGTGCCCGTTTCGCTGCCTCCACCTTCGTCCGACGTCCCAGCCTCGTCCTCCTCGGCGGGAATACGGTCCTCCCACGACCGACGCTCCCGGAGGAATCCGGGGCGATCCCGTCCATGCCATAGATTGTCCTCCTGATCTCAGAATCAGGGTCGGCGGGAGTGCGCATCATGCAGGCGAGCGCCACCACGCCGTCCGCCCGCCCTGACTCTGCAGGGATCGCGGCCGGTGCCCCCGGCCGGAGCCACGCCGGGGTCGGAGGTCCAAAAGCCGCCAGACCCTCCTCCTAGTTTCTAGGCTCCTGCGGCGCCTCCAGCTCTAGGTGGGGCAGATCAAGCGGCTCCGCCGGCTCCTGGCCCCCCTACTGATGTTGCTCTTGGAGCTCTTGCAGCTCCGGTCGACGTTCCTGCTCCTGCAGTTGTCGCCGCGTCTCTTGCTCCCGCTCCTCCTCCTCCTTCTTCC
Organism: Sorghum bicolor; assembly: GCF_000003195.3. Taxonomy (NCBI): domain Eukaryota; kingdom Viridiplantae; phylum Streptophyta; class Magnoliopsida; order Poales; family Poaceae; genus Sorghum; species Sorghum bicolor. The sequence continues at coordinate 34,171,304 of NC_012871.2, forward strand.
TCTGCTCCTCGATGGAGCGAAGACCGGTAGGCCAGGGCGTCCGTCTCGCGACAAGAGAGGTCGAGGCCTCCTCGTCCATAGGACGGGCATCCCTTGAGGTCCCGTCGCCGCCAGACCCATCACTTAAAGTAATGGGATCCCCCTCGACCCCCGATCGGGGAGGCTCGGGGGCTCCCTCTTGCCCTTGGGGCTGAGGTGCCTCGGCCTGTTTTGGCGGCGACGGGGCAGACTCAGGACGGGGTGGGGCGCTCTCAGCGCCGGTCGTTGGTTGAGGGTCGGAGGAACCTATAGAACGCAAAACAAAGGTCAGTCACTATGATGGCCGACGTAAGAGCAACATAAATCCCATGCATAAGCTGCTAACATGAGTCCTTAGAGGCCGCTCCTACCTTGAGCCTTTTCGCCATCGAGGGCTGGGCCTGCTCAAGCATCCGTTTCAACCTAAGGAAAGAGGAACGGGCACAAAGAAGACCGTTATACGAGAAAACACAAAGAATCAGGAGAATAAGAATAACAGCGTCGAAGAACTTACCCCACAGGGAGAACGGCTCGCCTACCGGTGCCTCGACTGATGGGCCTCGAGCCACCCAGCGTCAAGGCCCTCGACCCCTCGAGGGCAGGCGCTGGTCTTGGCCCAGCATCTCCCACCTGGCGAGCGCCGAGACTAGCGCTCCTGCGGCCGGTCTCCCCTTGTCGGAGGCCACGGCACGGCCACGGGTCAACGGCCCCGTCGCATGGGGCTTAGCCCGGCTACCTACCTTTGGTGCAGGGGGAGGTTGAGGATGCGGGGCAGCCCGACCTGGCGCAGGCGCAGGAGGAGTGTCAGCATGGGGGCGGTGAGATCCGCCTGGCCCCTCCTTTGGCGCCCCCGTCCGTGGGACGTCCACATCGCCTCGAGGCGGACCCTCGAAGATCCGGTCGAAACGAGACGCCATCCCCTCGGAGTCGTCACTGTCGTCATCGCCGTCTCCGCCATCGTCTTCGCTGGGGGATTCTTCCTCAGGCTCTCCCCTCTACCTGGACTTAGCTCGATGCGCCTCTAGCGCTTGGCGGTCGAGGTTCTTCTTCTTCTCTCCTTTCTTTACAGAGTCCTTGACGGACTTTTGTTTCTAGGCGGACTGGCGCCGTGTGTCACGGTCGACCTCGTCCTCCTTTACTGGAGGCCTCGCCCCTGCCAGAACAAAGGCGAGCTTAAAAAAGGGATCGAAGGAAATCCAGAATTGAAGCCATGTACGAGAAAAGAGCATACCAGGTCGATCGAGCCCGCATCGGGCCTCATGGGGAAGCCGTTAACGTGCTCCGGCTTGAAATCACCGGCGATGGCCGCCCTGACCCGGGCCGCGACCTCGTCGTCCGCTGGAGCCTCGTTAGACATCCAGCACGCCTCGAGGTCACGGGACGAGACGCCAGTGCCCATCTCGTCCATCCTGAGCGGCTGGGACATCAATGGGAGAACTCTCCGATGATGAACGGCCGAGAGGACAAGAGCGGCGGTCAGGCCTTCCATACGCAGCTTCTTCAAGGCGTCGAGGAGGGGGTCGAGCCGCGACTGGTGAGCTTGGACGACGCCGTACGTCCAGTTCTCCGGGCGCTCCGTGATCAGGCAACCGGTGTAGGCGGGAAGGAGATCGTCGTCGTTCCTCAGGTAGAACCACTGGGAGTCCCATCCGGCGTGGTTCGTCGACAATCCCACCGGGATGTACTCGCGCGGCCTCGCCGTCTTCCCCGTCTTCAGCACGAGGTTGAGGCACCCTGCCCGCACGGGCTTCCTCACGCCGGTGGTCCCAGTGGGGGCGTTGAAGAGCTCGCCCCTGTAGAGGTGGAGCCACAGCTCCCAGTGGGGCATCATCCCCAAATAGCCCTCACACACCGCGGCGAAGACCGCCGCGACGGTGATGGCGTGAGGGGAGAAGTGCTGGAGCTCCACCCCGTAATGGTGGCAGAGCGCCCGCATGAAGCGGCTCGGGGGAGTGCCCAGGCCATGGCGGTGGAACTTTGCGAACGAAACCACATAGCCCTTGGGCGGCCTGGGCTCCCTGTGGTCCGCTGGCGGCGCGATACACTCCGGCGACGAAAGCGATGTGCGGTGGCGTAGGAGCCCTTCCTTCTCAAGCTCCAGCAATCGGCGTTCCGTCATCGACGACGGACGCCACTCGTCGGCGGCAACAAGTATCACAGGCATCTTGGGCGGAAGGACGGCGGATTCGCTACTGCTCGAGGGGGCGCGCGCGCGTGTTATGGCAGGAGACCTAAGACGGCGAAATGGCTAAGGCAAGGAAGAAGGCAGAAGGCGGAAGGGAAAGCGGCGGCGACGCCATAGGATATTTATAGGCAGCGACCCACTATTGGACAGATCCGATAAATGAGGTAACTCCCCCCCGTAAATACGCTGCCTAACAGTCCTTTTCCTCCTCACAGACGGGGCGCTCCGAATTCTACGCCGGTACAGTGCCGCAACGGCTCCCGCCTGAAAAGACGCGCCCAACGGGCAGAAAGGCGAACCGCCACGACTTCTCCCTTCCCTTGTAAGCCAAGGAACGCACCCACAGAAGCCTCGAGAGGTCGCAGGCTGGCCCACCGGAAGGGTTCGACAGCCGATCTCGAGTGCCAGAGTCAGGGATGCCCAGCGAGTGGTTGAAAACCGAGGCCCGTCTCGAGAACTCGCTGGGGATGTCCAAGGTAGGGTCGAGACGGTCGAGAGGAATCCCCCCGACGGGAGGCATCGAGCCGCTAGACTCTATCGAACGAGTCCAGTATCCCCGACCACGTCGACCCCGCTTTATGAGAACGCCTTCGGGCTACAGCTGAGCCCCTCGAAAGGGGCACAGGTTCTCACTTGGACTACCCGTTAGGAGCTCAATTTGGGGTGGATGACGCTCGCTCTATCGAGAGTACGTCGAAACCCCCGCGCAAAGCGAGCCAATCAGAAGCTTCCACCACTGGTGTCGACAGTGTTTCTGCGAGTTAGGCAACATAACCCTCGAAGGAGTCAAAAACTCCTCCAAGGGCTCGGGGGCTACCCCCGCGGGGTCGCTCGCGCGCCCCCACGGAGATTCGACCGCAAAATAAAGCCTCCACTCGAGCGCCAGCGCTCGAATGGAGACTCGGGGGCTACTGTCGAGGGTATCAGTAAGGGGTATCCTAACGGATGCACATAATGAGATCCCCCATACGCAGGTCGAGGCCCTCAACTCGACGCTCTAGTCAGTCATACGAACAGTCATCGACAACCGCAGCCTCGAAGACGGAAAAGGTGTCGAGCGAATCGATCAGGGCTCGAGCGCCGCTATCGTCGAATACGAAAGTAGGCTCGAGCGAACCAGGAGGCGTCGAGCGCAAGGACGCCGCCCGCCGCCTGACGCGCGCATGGGAACCAGGGCATTTAATGCGCCTGTCGCATTCTCACCTAACACGCCAGTCACGAGAAGCGTGATAGGGAACAGGCATCCGTCCCGTCATTCTTTTTGCAGCCTTCCCCGCCAAACGACCCAGAGCGTGTCAGGACACGGGAAGCAGGGATGGAACGTCTAGTCAGGACCCCCTCGAGACATCCAGGGTCAACGCTCTGGACAGCAGAGCGTTACACGGCGGCCGACCCTCGACCAGACCCGTTTCCTTCCAGGGGAAGGGTTGGACGTCGAATGGCAACAAGGCAACCACTCCGACGGATCCGCTGTTATATCGTACAGGCGTGCCGCCAATGAACCAGTCCAAGACGGCACGCAGAGCAGGATTCCAGGGCACGCGTAATCATCATCAAGCTACCAGGACGGGACGGCTCGAGACCACACCGGTACGGAGGCCTCGAGTAGGTCCGCGCGCCATGCCTCTATCGACCTCTACTCTGACACCTATATTTGTACCCTGGGCTTCTCCTTGGAACTATAAAAGGGGAAGCCCGAGAGCGGACTCAGGAGGAGATCAACCAAACAACACCACACTCATACGCAGTAGAACTTCCATACTCCATACCACGCTTGTATTCACCCCTGTACAAGCACTTAGGTGCAAAATAATACAAACTCTCACCCCCCCGCTGGATGTAGGGCCTTCTCTTGCCCGAACCAGGATAAATCCTTGTGTCTTTTTGCATCACCATTAGGGAAAGGGAAGCACGCATACAAATTCACTCGTTGGTGTGACCCCCCGTGGGGAAAACACCGACACAGTGTGAGTTTCGGTGCAGGATAGGTGCAAGGTTTGCACGTAATGCAGCATAGGCTAAGAAGTCATTTTGGACGCACCTGATGGTACTCTTAGGTAAAAGGCTCAAGTGAAAGCTCGGTTTGGTCTATTTGGAGATAGTGCTAATCTTGATGCAAGATAGATGCACGGTCTACATGGAACGTACCATATTCTTAGAAATTAATTTGGACACACCCGATAGAACTCCTTCATGACGTGTGTCATATGGAATCTCGCTTTGCTGTGCTTAGGGACAGTATTAGTTTCGATGCAGGATATGTGCATGGTTTGCGCCTAATGCACCAAAGTCTAAGAAACCAGTTTTGAAGCACCTGTTGGTAATCCTAGGTGAAGAGGCTCAAGTGGAGGCTTGGTTTGGTCTGTTTAGAGATAGTGTTAATCTTGATGTAAGATAGGTGCATGATTTGCATGGAACATACCATATGCTTAGAAATCAATTTGGAGGCACCAGATAGAACTCCTAGATGACATGTGTCATATGAAATCTCACTTCGGTCCGTTTACATACACTGTTAGTTTCGGTGCAAGATAGGTGCACGGTTTGCACCTAAGGCACCATAGGATAAGAAACCATTTTGGACGCACCCGATGGTACTCCTAGGTCAATGTGCTCAAGTGAAAGCTTGGTTTGATCTGTTTGGAGATAGTGCTAATCTTGATGCAAGATAGATGCACGGTTTGCATGGAACATATGATATGCTCAGAAATCAATTAGGACGCACCTGATATAACTCCTTGATGATGTGTGTCATATGGTATCTTGCTTCGTTTTGTTTAGAGACAGTGTTAGTTTTGGTAGAAGATATGTGCACGGTTTACGCCTAATGCACTATAGGCTAAGAAACCATTTTAGACGCACCCGATGGTACTCATAGTTGAAGTGGCTCAAGTGGAGGCTCGATTTGGTCTGTTCGGATATAGTGCTAATCTCGATGCAAGATAGTTGTACTGTTTGCATGGAACATACCATATGTTAAGAAATCAATTTGGACGACCCAATGGAACTCCTAGATGATGTGTGTCATATGAAATCTCACTTCGATTTGTTTGAGACAATGTTAGTTTCGGTGCAAGATAGGTGCATAGTTTGTGCCTAATCCACCATAGTCTAAGAAACCATTTTTGACGCACCTGTTTGTACTCCTAGATGAAGAGGCTCAAGTGGAAGCTCGGATCAGTCTGTTTGGAGATAGTGCTAATTTTGATGCAAGATAGGTGCACAGTTTGCATGGAACATACCATATGGTTGGAAATCAATTTGGATGCATCCGATGGAACTCCTTGATGACGTGTGTCATATGGAATGTCTCTTTGGTCTATTTAGAAACAATGTTAGTTTCGGTGCAAGGTATGTGCATGGTTTGCGCCTAATGCACCATAGTCTAAGATTTTGGAAGAACCTGTTGGTACTTCGGTGAAGAGGCTCAGGGAAGCTCGGTTTGATTTGTTTGGAGATAGTGCAAATCTTGATGCAAGATAGGTGCATGATTTGTATAGAACATAACAGATGCTTAGAAATCAATTTGGACGCACCCAATGGAACTCCTAGATGATGTGTGTCATATGGAATCTTGCTTGGGTTTGTTTGTAGACATTGTAAGTTTTAGTGCAAGATAGGTGCACAGGTGGCGCCTAATGCACCATAGTCTAAGAAACCATTTTGGACGCACTATTTGGTACTCCTTTGTAAGAGGCTCAAGTGGAAGCTTGGTTTTGTCAGTTTGGAGATAGTGCTAATCCTTATGCAAGGTAGGTGCATGGTTTGCATGGAACATACCATATGCTTCGAAATCAATTTCGATGCACCCGATGGAACTCCTTGATGACGTGTGTCATATGGAATCTCGCTTCGGTCCATTTGGAGACATTGTTAGTTTTGGTGCAAAATTGGTGCACAGTTTGCACCTAATGCACCATAGTCTAAGAAACCATTTTGGACACACTTGTGGGTACTCCTAGGTGAAGGGGCTCAAGTGGTTGCTCGGTTCGGTCTGTTTAGAGATAGTGCTAATCTTGATGCAAGATAGGTGCACGGTTTGCATGGAACATACCAAATGCTTGGAAAACAATCTGGAAGCACATGATGGAACTCCTAGATGACGTGTGTCATACGAAATCTTGCTTCGTTCTGTTTGGAGACAGTCTCAGTTTCGGTACAGGATAGGTGCAAGGTTTGCATATAATGCAGCATAGGCTAAGAAACCATTTTGGAAGCACCTGTTGGTACTTCGGTGAAGAGGCTCAAGTGGAAGCTCGATTTGATATGTTTGGAGATAGTGCTAATCTTGATGCAAGATAGGTGCATGATTTGCAAGGAACATAGCATATGCTTAGAAATCAATTTGGACGCACCCAATGGAACTCCTAAATGACGTGTGCCATATGGAATCTTGCTTCGGTCCGTTTGTAGACATTGTAAGTTTTAGTGCAAGATAGGTGCACAGTTTGCGCCTAATGCACCATAGTCTAAGAAACCATTATGGATGCACTATTTGGTACTCTTGGGTGAAGAGGCTCAAGTGGAAGCTTTTTTCGGTCAGTTTAGAGATAGTGCTAATCCTTATGCAAGGTAGGTGCATGGTTTGCATGGAACATACGATATGCTTGGAAATCAATTTGGATGTACCCGATGAAACTCCTTGACGACGTGTGTCATATGGAATCTCGCTTCGGTCCATGTGGAGACATTGTTAGTTTCAGTGCAAGATAGGTGCACAGTTTGCGCCTAATGCACCATAGTCTAAGAAACCATTTTGGACGCACTTGTTGGTACTCCTAGGTGAAGGGGCTCAAGTGGATGCTCGGTTCGATCTGTTTGGAGATAGTGCTAATCTTGATGCAAGATAGGTGCACGGTTTGCATGGAACATACCATATGCTTGGAAATCAATTTGGAAGCACCCGATGGAACTCCTTGATGACGTTTGTCATATGGAATCTCACTTTGGTGTGCTTAGAGATAGTATTAGTTTCAGTGCAAGATATCTGTACGGTTTGCGCCTAATGCACCAAAGTCTAAGAAACCATTTTGGAAGCACCTGTTGATACTCTGATATGCTCACGCCTAGGGATAGCGTGAGACAAGTCGTTGTGGCCCGATCTTCTCGTAGGATTCGCGAACTTGATAACTTGTCGCTGCGTGACCTGGTGAAGAGGCAGTGCACCGCGAGGCTGTCCACGCGACGAAATACCGAGACAATCACCCTTCCACGTACCGACGAACAGCCCACGCAATCACGCCGTATAGACGTGAAGGCACAAACTGGATGAACCGCAGTTCGGCGTTCTACAACTCCCTCAGGAATCGAAAGAACAAGTTTTGCAAGCCTCTCAAGACTCACGCATAAACAAAACTCCACGAGTTTGTGTATTCTGAATTTTAACCAAGCAAGATGTGTCCTTTCATTGTCTAGTACAAGAGATATATATAGATAGGGGCGTTCAGCTTTGAATACATGACAGCATGCACATCCACTAGTGGATTTCGTGGCTGGTTCGCGCGTCTTCTCAGCTTCTGGCAGCAGTTACTAAAATGAGCATAACTCTTTATTGGGAAGTCTAAATAATGAACCGTTTGATGGGCTGCAACATAGACTTAAAGATGCTTTCATCCATCTGTAGAATGCCACGTAACTCCTTGTATTCTGTCCGTGGTGATGCTTGGAATTTGTACCATGGGTCAGCCATCTAGCTTCTGGTTGCCTTCTCATGCAGAAGTAATGAACCACCATTTTATTTATGCACACGATAGGCTTCTTGGTTCAGATGTCCAAAGACTTGAATCCATCTTCATCCCATGCTGGTTCATACCCTCCATCATTCCTAAGGACATTGAAACAAGAACTCAAAAGTATAGGATCATTCAACATAAACTGATTATTAAACATAAGGTTAGCGTTCACCTGAGAATGAATTTCCTTCTCCAATTGTTTAGCTCTACTTCTTGTAATTGGACCACTTATATCAAGTGGAGTTTCATTTGAAGATGAATGAATGCTAGGGATGTCCTCATCAGCCTCCCCCTCTTGAGAAGGAGTCGTCCTCGACTCAGGCTCACCAACAAATGGAAGCAAGTCTTTGACATTGAATGTTGGACTAACATTGGAATATTCAGGTGGCAGCTCAATTTTGTATGCATTATCATTTATATTTTTTAGAACCTTGAATGGACCATCACCTCTAGGTGATAACTTACTCTTACGTTGTTGGGGAAATCGATCCTTGCGTAGATGCAACCACACGAGGTCACCGGGCTGAAATGTAACCTTCTTCTTACCTTTGTTCGCTTGCTTTGCATATTGTGCTGATTTCTTCTCAATATTTCTTCTTGTCTCATCATGTGGCTTCTTGATAAAGTTGGATCTCTTCGCTGCATCCAAGTTAACTTGTTCCTGTAATGGTAAAGGCAAAAGATCCATGGGAGTATGTGGCTTAAAACCATAAACAATTTCAAATGGACAAAAATTTGTTGTGGAATGTAGTGCCCTATTATAAGCAAATTCGACATGTGGAAGACATTCTTCCCACTGCTTCAAATTCTTTTTTAGCACGGCACGCAGCATGGTGGACAGGGTACGGTTGACAACTTCAGTTTGCCCATCCGTTTGTGGGTGACAAGTGGTGGAAAATAACAACTTCGTGCCAAGTTTAGCCCATAATGTCTTCCAAAAATAGCTCAGGAATTTTGTATCTCGGTCTGAAACAATAGTCTTTGGCACTCCATGTAAACGAACAATCTCCCTGAAAAACAAATCAGCAACGTGTGAAGCATCATCGCTCTTGTGACATGGAATAAAATGTGCCATTTTTGAGAAGCGATCAACAATAACGAAGATAGAGTCCCTCCCCCTCTGAGACCTTGGTAATCCCAGAATAAAATCCATGGATATATCTTCCCAAGGTACAGTTGGGATTGGTAATGGAGTATAGAGACCATGGGGATTAAGGCGGGACTTAGCTTTCAAGCAGATTATGCAGCGCTCGACATGTCATTGAACATCACGTCGCATATGTGGCCAAAAGAAATGATCAGAGAGCATGTCCAATGTCTTTTTGATGCCAAAATGACCAGCTAAGCCACCAGCATGTGCTTCCTGTAAAAGAACTTGACGAATCGAGCAGGCTGGAATGCATAGTTTGTTAGTTCGAAATAAAAAATCATCATGTACATAATACTTGTCCCAGCCTTTTCCAGCAATGCAATGAGAGAAAGGTTCTTTAAAATCAGAATCAGTTGCATAGAGTGTTTTAATGGATTCCAAACCAAGCACTTTTGTATCTAATTGTGTAACCAAACCACACCTTCTTGACAAAGCATCTGCAACAATGTTATCTTTACCACGCTTATGTTTAACAACATACGGAAATGTTTCTATGAACTCGATCCATTTAGCATGTCTACGATTCAGTTTGCCTTGACTTTTTAAATATTTCAAAGCTTCATGATCAGAATGGATGACAAATTCTTTAGGTAACAAATAATGTTGCCAAACTTCCAAAACTCGAACTAAGGCATAAAGCTCTTTATCATAGACAGAATAATTTAGATGTGGACCATTTAACTTTTCAGAAAAGTAGGCAATAGGTTTACCTTCTTGAAGTAGCACACCTCCAATGCCAATACCACTTGCATCACATTCAATCTCAAAAGTCTTACCGAAGTTAGGTAGCTGCAGCAGTGGTGCTTCACAAAGCTTTCTTTTTAACTCTACAAAGGCTTGCTCTTGGTCATCTCCCCATTTGAATGGAACATCCTTCTTTGTCAAGTTGTTAAGTGGTGCAGCGATCGTGCTGAAATCTTTAACAAATCGTCGATAGAAACCTGCAAGACCATGGAAACTTCGAATTTGGCTCACATTTGTAGGAGTAGGCCAATCCTTTATTGCCTTAACCTTCTCTTCATCAACCTGGATGCCATCTGCAGTCACAACAAAACCAAGAAAAACAACACGATCTGTGCAAAATGTGCACTTAGCAATGTTGGCATACAATTTCTCTTCCCTCAAAACAGCAAGTACTTGATGGATATGATCAAGATGTTCATCAAATGATTTGCTATAGATCAGAATATCATCAAAATAAACAACTACAAACTTGCCAATGAAAGCTTGTAAAACATGATTCATTAAGCGCATAAAAGTTGAAGGAGCATTTGTCAAGCCAAAGGGCATCACAAGCCATTCATACAAGCCAAATTTGGTTGTAAATGCTGTCTTCCATTCATCACCAATTTTCATGCGAATTTGGTGATAGCCACTGCGTAAATCAATCTTGGTGAAAATAGTTGAGCCGCTCAATTCATCTAACATGTCATCAAGCCTAGGAATGGGATGGCGATATCGTACAGTTATAGCATTAATGGCACGACAATCGACACACATGCGCCAAGATCCATCTTTCTTAGGGACCAAAAGTACTGGAACAGCACAAGGTGATAGAGATTCACGAACATACCCTTTGTCCAAAAGCTCTTTTACCTGTCGCTGAATTTCTTTGGTTTCTTCAGGATTAGCACGGTAGGCTGGACGATTGGGAAGAGAAGCTCCAGGTACCAAATCGATTTGATGCTCAATACCACGGAGTGGAGGAAGGCCAGCTGGTACCTCATCAGGAAAAACATCTTCAAAGTCCTGTAAGAGATCAAGAACAGCACTAGGCAGCGATGAAGGTAAATCGTTAGTTGAAAGTAGGACCTCCTTGTGCAAGAGCACAAAGAATGGGGCTGTGGTGTTCCTCACTTCTCTCAAATCACTCCTGCTCACAAATAAGCACTCATT
>NC_012871.2:34186684-34187585 GCF_000003195.3 Sorghum bicolor
GGTCGGGTCTGTTTGAGGATAGTGCTAATCTTGATGCAAGATAGGTGCATGATTTGCATAGAACATACCATATGCTTGGAAATCAATTTGGATGCACCCGATGGAACTCCTTGATGACATGTGTCATATGGAATCTTGCTTTGGTCTGTTTAGAAACAATGTTTGTTTTGGTGCAAGATATGTGCATGGTTTGCGCCTAATGCACCATAGCCTAAGAAACCATTTTGGAAGCACCTGTTGGTACTTCGGTGAAGAGGCTAAAGTGGAAGCTCAGTTTGATCTGTTTGGAGATAGTGCTAATCTTGATGCAAGATAGGTGCATGATTTGCAAGAAACATACCATATGCTTAGAAATCAATTTAGACGCACCCAATGGAACTCCTAGATGTCGTGTGTCATATGGAATCTTGCTTTGGTCCGTTCGTAGACATTGTAAGTTTTAGTGCAAGATAGGTGCACAGTTTGCGCCTAATGCACCATAGTCTAAGAAACCATTTTGGATGCACTATTTGGTACTCCTGGGTGGAGAGGCTCAAGTGGAAGCTTGGTTTGGATAGTTTGGAGATAGTGCTAATCCTTATGCAAGGTAGGTGCATGGTTTGCATGGAACATATCATATTCTTGGAAATCAATTTGGATGCACCCGATGGAACTCCTTGATGACGTGTGTCATATGGAATCTCGCTTCGGTCCATTTGGAGATATTGTTAGTTTCGGTGCTAGATAGGTGCACAGTTTGCACCTAATGCACCATAGTCTAAGAAACCATTTTGGACGCACTTGTTGGTACTCCTAGGTGAAGGGGCTCAAGTGGACGCTCAGTTCGGTCTGTTTGGAGATAGTGCTAATCTTAATGCAAGATAGGTGCACGGTTTGCATGGAACATACCAAATGCTTGGAA
>NC_012871.2:34189180-34312718 GCF_000003195.3 Sorghum bicolor
TCAAAACTGTGCACCTATCTTACATGAAGATTAGCACTATCTCCAAACAAATCGTACCGAGCTTTCACTTGAGCCTCTTCACCTAGGAGTACCATCGGGTGCTTCCACAATGGTTTTTGAGCCTATGGTACATTAGGCGCAAACTATACACTTATCTTGCACCGAAACTAACACTATCTCTAAATGGACCGAAGTGAGATTCCATATGACAAATGTCATCTAGGAGTTCTATCGGGTGCGTCCAAATTGATTTTCGAGCATATGGTATGTCCATGCAAACCGTGCACCTATCTTGCATCAAGATTAGCACTATCTCCAAACAGACCAAACCGAGCTTCCACTTGTGCCTCTTCAGCTAGGAGTACAATCAGGTGTGTCCAAAATGGTTTGTTAGAGTATGGTGCATTAAGCACAAACCGCGCACCTATCTTGCACCGAAACTAACACATGACATCTAGGAGTTCCATCGGGTGCGTCCAAATTGATTTCCAAGCATATGGTACATTCCATGCAAACCATGCACATATCTTGCATCAAGATTAGCAGTATCTCCAAACAGACCAAACCCAAGCTTCCACTTGAGCCTCATCACCTAGGAGTACCAATAGGTGCGTCCAAAAAGGTTTCTTAGACTATGGTGCATTAAGCGCAAACTGTGCACCTATCTTGCACTAGAACTAACACTATGTTCAAACGGATGAAAGCGAGATTCCATATGACACACATAAGCTAAGAGTTCCATCGGGTGCCTCCGAATGGATTTCTGAGCATATGGTATGTTCCATGCAAACCGCGCACCTATCTTGCATCAAGATTAGCAGTATCACCAAATAGACCAAACCAAGCTTCCACTTAAGCCTCTTCACCTAGGAGTACATATAAGTGCGTCCAAAATGGTTTCTTATGCTATGGTGTAGTAGGTGCAAACTGTGCACCTATCTTGCACCGAAACTAACACTATCTCCAAACAGACCAAAACGAGATTCCATATGACACACATCATCTAGGAGTTCCATCAGGTGCGTCCAAATTGATTTCTGAGCATATGGTACGTTCCATGCAAACCGTGCACCTATCTTGCATCAAGATTAGCACCATCACCAAATAGACCGAACCGAGCGCCCACTTAAGCCTCTTCACCTCGGACCAACATGTGCGTCCAAAATGGTTTCCTAGACTATGGTGCATTAGACGCAAACTGTGCACCTATCTTGCACCGAAACTAACACTATCTCCAAACGGACCAAACCGAGATTCCATATGACACACGACATCTAGGAGTTCCATCAGGTGCGTCCAAATTGAGTTCTGAGCATATGGTACGTTCTATGCAAATCATGCACCTATCTTGCATCAAGATTAGCAGTATCTCCAAGCAGACCGAACCCAGCTTGCACTTGAGCCTCTTCATCTAGGAGTACCAATAGGTGCGCCCAAAATGGTTTCTTAGGCTATGGTGCATTAGGCACAAACTATGCACCTATCTTGTACCAAAACTAACATTGTCTTTAAATGGACCGAAACGAGATTCTATATGAAATACGTCATCTAGGAGTTCCAACAGGTGTGTCCAAATTGATTTTCAAGCATATGGTACGTTCCATGTAAACTGTGCACCTATTTTGCATCAAGAGTAGCACTATCTCCAAATGGACTGAACCGAGCTTTCACTTGAGCCACTTCACCTAGGAGTACCATCGGGTGCGTCCAAAATAGTTTCTTTGCCTGCGGTACATTAGGCGCAAACCGTGCACCTATCTTGCACCGATACTAACACTTTCTCCAAATGGACCAAAGCAAGATTACATATGACACACGTCATCCAGAAGTTCTATCGGATGCGTCCAAATTGATTTCTGAGCATAAGGTACGTTCCATGCAAACTATGCAACTATCTTGCATCAAGATTAGCACTATCTCCAAATAGACCGAACCGAGCTTCCACTTGAGCCTCTTCAGCGGAGAGTACCAGTTGCGTCCAAAATGGTTTCTTAGAGATTGTTGTATTAGGCACAAACCGTGCACCAATCTTGCACCAAAACTAACACTTTCTCCAAATGGACCAAAGTGAGATATCAGATGACACACATCATCTAGGAGTTATATCGGGTGTGTCCAAATTGATTTTCAAGCATATGTTTTGTTTCATGCACACCGAGCACCTATCTTGCACCGAAAGTAACACTATCTCCATGTGGACCGAAGTGAGATTCCATACGACACACGTCATCTAAGAGTTCTATCGGGTGCATCCAAACTGATTTCTAAGCATATGGTACATTCCATGCAAACTGTGCACCTATCTTACATCAAGATTAGCATTATCTCCAAACAGACCAAACCGAGAATTCATTTAAGTCCCTTTACCTAGGAGTACAATCGGGTGCGTCCAAAATTGTATCTTAGCCTATGGTGTATTAGGCACAAACTGTGCACCTATCTTGCACCGAAACTAACACTGTCAAAAAATAGACCGAAGCGAGACTCCATATGACACACGTCATCTAAGGGTTCCATCGGGTGCGTCCAAATTGATTTCCGGGAATATGGTATGTCCCGTGCAAACTATGCACCTATCTTGCATTAAGATTAGCACAATCTCGAAATAGACTAAACTGAGCTTCCACTTTAGCCTCTTCACCTAGAAGTACCAATAGGTGCGTCCAAAATGGTTTCTTAGACTATGGTGCATTTGACGCAAACTGTGCACCTATCTTGCACCGAAACTAACACTATCTCTGAACGGACCAAAGCGAGATTCCATATGACACACGTCATCTAGGAGTTCCATCGGGTGCGTCCAAATTTGATTTCTGAGCATATGGTACGTTCCATGCAAACCGTGCACCTATCTTGCGTCAAGATTGGCACCATCACCTAGGAGTAACATCGGGTGTGTCCAAAATAGTTTTTTAGCCTATGGTGCATTAGGCGCAAACCGTGCACCTAACTTGCACTGAAACTTACACTCTCCAAACATACCGAACGAGATTCCATATGATACACGTCATCTAGGAGTTCCAATGGGTGCGTCCAAATTGATTTCTGAGCATATGGTACGTTTCATGCAAATTGAGCACCTATCTTGCATTAAGATAAGCACTTTCTCGAAACAGACCAAACCGAGCTCACTTGAGCCTCTTCACCTATGACTACCAATAGGTGCGTTCAAAATGGTTTCTTAGACTATGGTGCATTAGGTGCAAACTTTGCACCTATCTTGCACTAAAACTAATATTGTCTCCAAACTGACTGAAGCAAGACTCCATATGACACACATCATCTAGGAGTTCCATTGGTTGTGTCCAAATTGATTTCCGAGCATATGGTACGTTCCATGCAAACCATGCACCTATCTTGTATCAAGATTAGCACTATCTCCAAACAGATGGGACCAAGCTTCCACTTGAGCCTCTTCACATTTGAGTACCAATAGATTTTCCAAAATGGTTTCTTAGACTATGGTGCATTAGGCGCAAACTGTGCACCTATCTTGCACCAAAACTAACACTATCTTAAAACGGACCAAAGCGAGATTTCATATGACACACGTCATCTACGAGTTCCATCAGGTGCGTCCAAATTGATGTCTGAGCATATGGTACTTTCCATGCAAACTGTACACCTATCTTGCATCAAGATTAGCACTATCTCCAAATAGACCGAACCGAGCTTTCACTTGAGCCTCTTCACCTAGGAGTACCATCAGGTGTGTCCAAAATGGTTTTTTAGCCTATGGTGCATTAGGCGCAAACCGTGCACCTATCTTGCACTGAAACTAACACTCTCCAAACAGACCGAACGAGATTCCATAAGATACACGTCATCTAGGAGTTCCAACGGGTGCGTCCAAATTGATTTTTGAGCATATGGTACATTTCATACAAACTATGCACCCATCTTGCATTAAGATTAGCACTGTCTTGAAACCGACCAAACTGAGCTTCCATTTGAGCCTCTTCAACTAACAGTACCAACAGGTGCGTTCAAAATGGTTTCTTAGACTATGGTGCATAGGTGCAAACTGTGCACCTATCTTGCACTGAAACTAATATTGTCTCCAAACGGACTGAAGCTAGATTCCATATGACAACATCTTCTAGGAGTTCCATCGGGTGCATCCAAATTTATTTCCGAGCATATGGGACATTCCATGTAAACCATGCACCTATCTTCATCAAGGTTAGCACTATCGCCAAACAGACCAAACCGAGCTTCCGCTTGAGCCTCTTCTCCTAGGAGTACCAATAGGTGCATCCAAAATGATTTCTTAGCCTATGGTGCATTAGGCGCAATCCGTGCATCTATATTGCACTGAAACTAACACTGTCTCCAAATAGACCGAAGGGAGATTCCATATGACACATGTCATCTAGGAGTTCCATCGGGTGCGTCCAAATTGATTTCCAAGCATATGGTTTGTCCCATGCAAACTATTTACCTATCTTGCTTTAAGGTTAACACTGTCTCGAAACAGACCGAACCGAGCTTCCGCGCCTCTTCACCGAGGAGTACCAATAGGTGCATTCAAAATGGTTTCTTAGACTATGGTGCATTAGGCGCAAACTGTGCATCTATCCTGCATTGAAAATAATATTGTCTCCAAACAGACTGAAGTGAGATTCCATATGACACGCGTCATCTAGGAGTTCCATCAGGTGCATCCAAATTGATTTCCGAGCATATGGGACATTCTACACAAACCATGCACCTATCTTGCATCAAGATTAGCACTATCTCCAAACAGACCAAACCGAGCTTTCACTTGAGCCCCTTCACCTAGGAGTACCATCGGGTGCGTCCAAAATCGTTTCTTAGAGTATGGTCCATTAGGCACAAACCGTGCAATACCTTCTTAGAGTATGGTGCATTAGGCACAAACCATACACCATCTTGCACCGAAACTAGCACTATCTACAAACAGACCAAAGCGAGATATCCGATGACACACATCATCTAGGAGTTCTATCGGGTGCGTCCAAATTGATTTTCATGCATATGCTATGTTCCATGCAAACCGTGCACCTATCTTACATGAAGATTAGCATTATCTCCAAACAGATCGTATCGAGCTTTCAGTTGAGCCTCTTCACCTCGGAGTACCATCCGGTGCTTCCACAATGGTTTGTGAGCCTATGGTGCATTAAGCGGAAACCATGCACCTATCTTGCACCAGAACAAACACTATCTCTAAATGGACTAAAGTGAGATTCCGTACGACACATGTCATCTAGGAGTTCTATCGGGTGCATCCAAATTGATTTCTAAGCATATGGTACATTCCATGCTAATCGTGCACCTATCTTGCATCAAGATTAGCACTATCCCCAAACAGACCAAACCGAGCTTTCACTTGAGCCCCTTTACCTAGGAGTACCATCGGGTGTGTCAAAATTGTTTCTTAGCCTATGGTGCATTAGGCGCAAACCTTGCACCTATCTTTCACTGAATCTAACACTATCTCCAAACAGACTGAAGCTAGATTCCATGTGACACACATCACATTAGGCGCAAACCTTGCACCTATCATGCACCAAAACTAATACTGTCTCTAAACAGACCGAAGCAAGATTCCATATGACACACGTCATCTAGGAGTTTCATTGGGTGTGTCCAAATTGATTTTCAAGCATATGGTACATTCCATACAAACCGTGCGCCTATCTTACATGAAGATTAGCACTATCTCCAAACAGATCGTAGCAAGCTTTCACTTGAGCCTCTTCACCTAGGAGTACCATGCACCAATCTTGCACCAAAACGAACACTATCTCCAAACGGACCGAAGTGAGATTCCCTATAACACATGTCATCTAGGAGTTCATCGGGTGTGTCCAAATGCTTGGAAAAAAATATGGAAGCACATGATGGAACTCCTAGATGACGTGTGTCAAACGACATCTTGCTTCGGTCTGTTTGGAGACAATGTTAGTTTCGGTGCAGGATAGGTGCAAGGTTTGCACATAATGCAGCATAGGCTAAGAAACCATTTTGGACGCACCCGATGGTACTCCTAGGTAAAAGGCTCAAGTGAAAGCTCAGTTTGGTCCTTTTGGAGATAGTGCTAATCTTGATGCAAGATAGATGCACGGTGTGCATGGAACAAACCATATGCTTAGAAATTAATATGGACACACCGGATAGAACTCCTTGATGACGTGTGTCATATGGAATCTCACTTTGGTGTGCTTAGAGACCCTATTAGTTTCGGTGCAAGATATGTGCACGGTTTGCGCCTAATGCACCAAAGTCTAAGAAACTATTTTTGAAGCACATGTTGGTACTCCTAGGTGAAGAGGCTCAAGTGGAGGCTCGGTTCGGTCTGTTTAGAGAAAGTGCTAATCTTGATGCAAGATAGGTGCACGATTTGCATGGAACATACCATATGCTCATAAATCAATTTGGACGCACCAGATGGAACTCCTAGATGACATGTGTCATATGGAATCACACTTCGGTCCGTTTAGAGACAGTGTTAGTTTCGGTGCAAGATAAGTGCACGGTTTGCACCTAATGCACCATAGGATAAGAAACCATTTTGGACGCACCCGATGGTACTCTTAGGTGAAGGGGCTCAAGTGGATGCTCGGTTTGGTCTGTTTGGAGATAGTGCTAATCTTGATGCAAGATAGATGCACGGTTTGCATGAAACATACGATATGCTCAGAAATCAATTAGGACGCACCTGATAACTCCTTGATGATGTGTGTCATATGGAATCTTGCTTCGGTTCGTTTAGAGATAGTGTTAGTTTTGGTAGAAGATATTTGTACGGTTTACGCCTAATGCACCATAGGCTAAGAAACCATTTTAGACGCACCTCATGGTACTCGAAATTGAAGAGGCTCAAGTGGAGGCTCGATTTGGTCTGTTCGGATATAGTGCTAATCTTGATGCAAGATAGTTGAATAGTTTGCATGCAACGTATCATATTTTAAGAAATCAAATTGGACGCACCCAATGGAACTCCTAGAGGACGTGTGTCATATGGAATCTCGCTTCGGCCTGTTTGGAGACAATGTTAGTTTTGGTGCAAGATAGGTGCATAGTTTGTGCCTAATGCACCAAAGTCTAAGAAACCATTTAACGTACCTATTCGTACTCCTAGATGAAGAAGCTCAAGTGGAAGCTCGGTTCGGTCTGTTTGGAGATAGTGCCAATCTTGATGCAAGATAGGTGCACGGTTTGCATGGAACATACCATATGCTTGGAAATCAATTTGAATGCACCCGATGGAACTCCTTGATGACGTGTGTCATATGGAATCTCACTTTAGTCTGTTTAGAAATAGTGTTAGTTTCGGTGCAAGATATGTGCATGGTTTGCGCCTAATGCACCAGAGTCTAAGAAACCATTTTGGAAGCACCTATTGGTACTTCGGTGAAGAGGCTCAAGTGGAAGCTCGGTTTGATATGTTTGGATATAGTGCTAATCTTGATGCAAGATAGGCGCATGATTTGCAAGGAACATACCATATGCTTACAAATCAATTTGGACGCACCCAATGGAACTCCTAGATGACGTGTGTCATATGGAATCTTGCTTCGGTCCATTTGTAGACATTGTAAGTTTTAGTGCAAGATAGGTGCACAGTTTGCGCCTAATGCACCATAGTCTAAGAAAGCATTTTGGATGCACTATTTGGTACTCTTGGGTGAAGCGGCTCAAGTGGAAGCTTGGTTCGGTTAGTTTGGAGATAGAGCTAATCCTTATGCAAGGTAGGTGCATGGTTTGCATGGAACATACCATATGCTTGGAAATCAATTTGGATGCACCCGTTGGAACTCCTTGACGACGTGTGTCATATGGAATCTCGCTTCGGTCAATTTGGAGACATTGTTAGTTTCGATGCAAGATAGGTGCACAGTTTGCACCTAATGCACCATAGCCTAAGAAACCATTTTGGACTCACTTGTTGGTACTCCTAGGTGAAGGGGCTCAAGTGGATGCTCGGTTCGGTCTGTTTGGAGATAGTGCTAATCTTGATGCAAGATAGGTGCACGGTTTGCATGGAACATATCAAATGCTTGGAAATAAATCTGGACACACATGATGGAACTCCTAGATTACGTGTGTCATATAAAATCTTGCTTTGGTCTGCTTGGAGATAGTGTTAGTTTCAGTGCAAGATAAATGCAAAGTTTGCACATAATGCAGCATAGGCTAAGAAACCATTTTGGACGCACCCGATGGTACTCCTAGGTGAAAGGCTTAAGTGAAAGCTCAGTTTGGTCTATTTGGAGATAGTGCTAATCTTGATGCAAGATAGATGCACGGTCTGCATGGAACGTACCATATGCTTAGAAATTAATTTGAACACACTCGATAGAACTCCTTGATGACGTTTGTCATATGGAATCTCGCTTTGGTGTGCTTAGAGATAGTATTAGTTTCGGTGCAAGATATGTGCACGATTTGCGCCTAATACACAAAAGTCTAAGAAACCATTTTGGAAGCACCTATTGGTACTCCTAGGTGAAGAGGCTCAAGTGAAAGCTCGATTTGGTCTCTTTAGAGATAGTGCTAATCTTGATGCAAGATAGATGCACGGTTTGCATGGAACATACGATATGCTCAGAAACCAATTAGGACGCACCTGATATAACTCCATGATGATTTGTGTCATATGGAATCTTGCTTCGGTTGGTTCAGAGACAATGTTAGTTTTGGTAGAAGATATGTGCACGGTTTACGCCTAATGCACCATAGGCTAAGAAACCATTTTAGATGCACCCGATGGTACTCGTAGTTGAAGAGGCTCAAGTGGAGGCTTGATTTGGTATGTTCGGATATAGTGCTAATCTTGATGCAAGATAGTTGCACAGTTTGCATGCAACGTACCATATGTTAAGAAATCAATTTGGACGCACCCAATGGAACTCCTAGACGACGTGTGTCATTTGGAATCTCGCTTCGGTCTGTTTGGAGACAATGTTAGTTTCGGTGCAAGATAGGTGCATAGTTTGTGCCTAATGCACCATAGTCTAAGAAACCATTTTTGACCCACCTATTTGTACTCCTAGATGAAGAGGCTCAAGTGGAAGCTCGGTTCGGTCTGTTTGGAGATAGTGCTAATCTTGATGCAAGATAGGTGCACGTTTGCATGGAACATACCATATGCTTGGAAATCAATTTGGATGCACCCGATGGAACTCCTTGATGACGTATGTCATATGGAATCTCACTTTGGTCTGTTTAGAAACAGTGTCAGTTTCGGTGCAAGATATGTGCATGGTTTGCGCCTAATGCACCATAGTCTAAGAAACCATTTTCGACGCACCCGATGGTACTCCTAGGTAAAAGGCTCAAGTGAAAGCTCATTTTGGTCTATTTGGAGATATTGCTACTGCAAGAAAGATCCACGGTCTGCTTGGAACGTACCATATGCTTAGAAATTAATGTGGACACACCCGATATAACTCCTTGATGATGTGTGTCATATGGAATCTTGCTTTGGTGTGCTTAGAGACAGTATTAGTTTTGGTGCAAGATATGTGCACGGTTTGCGCCTAATGCAGCAAAGTCTAGGAAACCATTTTGGAAGCACCTGTTGGTACTCCTAGGTGAAGAGGCTCAAGTGGAGGCTCGGTTCGGTCTGTTTGGAGATATGGTGTATTAGGCACAAACCGCGCACCTATCTTGCACCAAAACTAACACTATCTCCAAACAGACCAAAGCAACATATCAGATGACAGACATCATCTAGGAGTTCTATTGTGTGCGTCTATATTGACTTTTAAGCATATGGTATATTCCATGCAAACTGTGCACCTATCTTATATGAAGATTAGCACTATCTCCAAACAGATCGTACCGAGTCTCTTCACCTAGAAGTACCATTAGGTGCTTCCACAACTGTTTCTAAGCCTATTGCATTAGGCGCACATTGTGCACCTATCTTGTACCGAAACTAACACTATCTACAAATGGACTGATGTGAGATTCCATATGGCACACATCATCTAGGAGTTTTATCGGGTGCGTCCAAACTGATTTCTGAGCATATGGTACGTTCCATGCAAACCGTGCACCTATCTTGCGTCAAGATTTGCAGTATCTCCAAACAGACCGAACCAAGCTTCCACTTGAGCCTCTTCACTTAGGAGTACCAACAGGTGCGTCCAAAATGGTTTCTTAGGCTATGGTGCGTTAGGCGCAAACCGTACACATATCTTGCACCAAAACTGACACTATCTCCAAATGGACCGAAGTGAGATTCCATATGACACACATCATCTAGGAGTTCTATCGGGTGTGTCCAAATTGATTTCAAAGCATATGGTACATCCATGCAAACCATGCACCTATCTTGCATAAAGATTAGCACTATCTCCAAACAGACCAAACCGAGCTTCCACTTAAACCTCTTTAGCTTGGAGTACAATCGGGTGCTTCCAAAATGGTTTGTTAGTGTATGGTGCATTAGGCAGAAAACCGTGCACCTATCTTGCGCCAAAACAAACACTATCTCCAAACAGACCAAAGCGAGATTACATATGACACATGACATCTAGGAGTTCCATCAGGTGTGGCCAAATTGATTTCCGAGCATATGGTGCGTTCCATGCAAACCATGCACCTATTTTGCATCAAGATCAGCATTATCTCCAAACAGACCGAACCCAAGCTTCTAGTTGAGCCTCCTCACCTAGGAGTACCAATAGGTGCGTCCAAAATGGTTTCTTAGGCTATGGTGCATTAGGCACAAACTGTGCACCTATCTCGCACCAAAACTAACACTGTCTCCAAACGGACCGAAGTGAGATTCCATATCACACACGTCATCTTGGAGTTCCATCGGGTGCATCCAAATTGATTTTCGAGCATATGGTACGTTCCATGCAAACTGTGCACCTATCTTGCATCAAGATTAGCACTATCTCCAAACAGATCGAACCGATCTTCCACTTGAGTCTCATCACCTAGGAGTACCAACAGGTGCGTCCAAAATTGTTGTTTAGACTATGGTGCATTAGGCGCAAAGTGTGCACCTATCTTGCACCGGAACTAACACTGTCTCCAAATGGATCAATCCGAGATTCCATACACATCATCTAGGAGTTCCATCGTGTGCGTCTAAATTGATTTATGAGCATATGGTACGTTCCATGTAAACTGTGCACCTATTTTGCATCAAGATTAGTAGTATCACCAAACAGACCAAACCAAGCTTCCACTTAGTCCTCTTCACCTAGGAGTACATACAGGTGTGTCCAAAATGGTTTCTTAGGCTACGGTGCGTTAGGCGCAAACTGTGCACCTATCTTGCACAGAAACTAACACTGACTCCAAGTGGATCGAAGCGAGATTCCATATGACACACGTCATCTAGTAGTTCCATCGGGTGCGTCCAAGTTGATTTCTTAGCATATGGCATGTTCCATGCAAATTGTGCAAGTATCTTGCATCAAGATTTGCATTATCTCCAAACAGACCGGACCAAGCTTCCACTTGAGCGTCTTCACCTAGGAGTACCAACAGGTGCGTCCAAAATGGTTTCTTATATTATGGTGCATTAGGCGCAAACTCTGCACCTATCTTGCACCAAAACTAACACTGTCTCCAAATAGACCAAGGCGAGATTCCATATGGCACACATCATCTCAGAGTTCCATCGGGTGTGTCCAAATTGATTTATGAGCATATGGTACGTTCCATGCAAATCGTGCACCTATCTTGCATCAAGATTAGTAGTATCTCCAAACAGACCGAACCAAGTTTCCACTTGAGCCTCTTCATCTAGGAGTACCAATAGGTGCGCCCAAAATGGTTTCTTAGGCTATGGTGCATTAGGCATAAACTCTGCACCTATCTTGTACCGAAACTAATCTTGTCTCCAAACGGACAAAGCGAGATTCCGTACGACACACGTCATCTAGGAGTTCCATCAGGTGCATCCAAATTGATTTTCAAGCATATGGTATGTCCCATGCAAACTGTGCACCTATCTTGCATCAAGATTAGGACTGTCTCCAAACAGACCGAACCAAGCTTCCACTTGTGCCTCTTCAGATAGGAGTACAAACAGGTGCGTCAAAAATGGTTTCTTAGACTATGGTGCATTAGGAACAAACTACACACCTATCTTGAACCGAAACTAACATTGTCTCCAAACAGACCAAAGCGAGATTCTATATGACACACGTCATCTAGGAGTTCCATTGGGTGCGTCCAAATTGAATTCTGAGCATATGATACGTTCCATGCAAACCTTGCAACTATCTTGCATCAAGATTAGCACTATCTCCAAATAGACCGAATCGAGCTTCCTCTTGAGCCTCTTCAGCTAGGAGTACCATCAAGTGCATCGAAAATGGTTTCTTAGAGTATGGTGCATCAGGCATAAACCATGCACCTATCTTGCACCGAAACTAACACTGTCTCCAAACAGACCAAAGCGATATTAGTTGACACACACCATCTAGGAGTTCTATCGGGTGCGTGTAAATTGATTTTCAAGCATATGGTATGTTCCATACAAACCTTGCACCTATCTTACAGGAACATTAGCACTATCTCCAAACAGATCTTACCGAGCTTTCACTTGAGCCTCTTCACCTAGGAGTACCATCGGGTGCTTCCACAACTATTTCTAAGCCTATGGTGCATTAGGCGCACACCGTGCGCCTATCTTACACCAAAACTAACACTATCTCCAAACGGATCAAAGTGAGATTCCATATGACACACATCATCTAGGAGTTCTATCGGGTGCATCCAAATTGATTTCTGAGCATATGGTATGTTCATGCAAACCATGCACCTATCTTGCGTCAAGATTAGCACTATCTCCAAACAAACCAAACCGAGCTTCCACTTGAGCCTCTTCAGCTAGGAGTACAATCGGGTGCGTCCAAATTGGTTTCTTAGGCTATGGTGCATTAGGCATAAACCGTGCACCTATCTTGTGAAAGGTCCTAATATGGCTAGAGGGGGGGGGTGAATAGCCTATTTAAAAAATTCTACAAACCCACTAGAGCAAGAGGTTAGTAAATAACAAAGCGAAGCTTTTTGCTCTAGCTCTAATGAGGTGTTTGCAAGCCACCTATCCAACAATTCTAGTTGATATAATCACTAGGCACACAAGAGCTATGTTACTACTTACACTAGAAAGCTACCTAAAGTTTCTATACAAGTAAGTACGCTACTCTAGTTTGCGGGAATGTAAAAGAGTGGATGAGATAATTATACCACCGAGTAGGGGATGAACCAATCACCAATATAAACAATCAAGCACCGGGAGAATGCCAATCAAACACAATTGAAACGCCGATTTTTCTCCCGAGGTTCACGTGCTTGCCGGCACGCTACGTCCCCGTTGTGTCGACCAACACTTGGTGGTTCGGTGGCTAAGAGGTGTAGCACGAACCTCGTCCTCACTAGGACACCACAAGAACCAACCCACAAGTGAGGTAACTCAATGACACGAGCAATCCACTAGAGTTACCTTTCGGCTCTCCGCCGGGGAAGGTACAAGACCCCTCACAATCACCGGGAGATGGCCACGAACAATCACCAACTCGTGCCAATCCTCCTCCGCTGCTCCAAGCCGTCTAGGTGGCGGCAACCACCAAGAGTAACAAGAAAACCGCAGCTAGAACGATCCCCAAGTGCCACTAGATGCAATCACTCAAGCAAATGCACTTGGAATCACTCCCAAACTCACAAAGATGTATAATCTATGAAGGAGATGAGTGGGAGGTGTTTTCTTAGGCTCACAAGGATGTCAAGTATGTTAGAATGCCAAGAGTGTGAGCCCCAAGCCAGCCAAACACGTATTTATAACCCCTCAAGCAAATAGAACCGTTGGCTCTTTCACTGGGCAAACTGCGGGGTCACCGGACGCTCTTAAAGGGGCACCGGACGCTCAACACCAGCGTCCGGTGCTCCAACGTCAGCCACGTGTCACGCTCGTGTCAGAATCTAACGGTCACCTGCAGTGCACCGGACGCTGAGCAAGTGAGCACCGGACAGTCCGGTGCACACCGGACTCATGCGCAGAGAGCTCCGCAAACTTGCATGTTCACCGGACGCGAGCCACCGGACGCACCCTCAGCGTCCGGTGCTCACCGGACCCATGCGCAGAGAGGGTCGCAAAAACGCCCGCACACCGGACGCTAACCACCGGACGCTCAAGCCAGCGTCCGGTGCCTATCGTCCGGTGCCTAACCCTAACCGAGTCAGGCAGCCTGCACACCGGACGCTCAGACACAGCGTCCGGTGCCTCTGAGCCAGCGTCCGGTGAGTTTTTTCTCAGCGAGAAACACTCCCGCGACTTCTCCAAATTTCCCACCGGCGCAATAGAAAATATGCACTTCATTTTCTCGAAAAGCGCCGAATCCCGCCTCGCAAGCTCGGCGGGAGGGAGAGAGGAACCCATCCTCTCTCTACCTTTCAAACTCCACCTCCTTCTCAAAGTGTGCCAACACCACAACGTGTGTACCAAACGAGCGTGCACGTGTGTTAGCATTTTCACAATTATTTTCTTTGAAGGAGTTAAGTTAGCTCACTAGGTTCTAAATGCATGCACATGAACAATGACACCTAGTGGCACTTGATAACCGCTTAGCCAAAGAATTCCCCTCTTTATAGTACGGCTATCTATCCTAAATGTGATCACACCCTCTATGGTGTCTTGATCACCAAAACCAAAACCCTAAGCAATACCTTTGCCTTGATCTCCAAAGGGTTTTGTTTTTCTCTTTCTTCTTTTCCAAGTTGAGCACTTGATCATCTTGTGGTCATCACCATCATCACCATGATCATTACTTGCTCCATCACTTGGCATGTACCAACCTCATTAAGTCTACACACACTTAGTATAGAGGTTAGTACTAGGGTTTCATCAATTATCCAAAACCAAACTAGGGCTTTCAATCTCCCCCTTTTTGGTAATTGATGACAACCCTTTTTACAAAGATTTTCAATAAAATTTTCTAGGATTCATGTTGCTTGCCCAAGCATTTTACCTTGTGCAAAGGTTATGGACAAGTTTCATAAACCCATATTGGTAGCAATTGCTCCCCCTACATATGTGCTAAGAGTTTGGATTTGAAAGCTTGCACATATGCTTGAATAGGAAATATAGGAGTCAATTTCTACCAAATGATGCTAAGGTGTAAAGAATGGACCTTTGAAGCGTGATACCAATCGGAGTTGCCAATGTATACCATCCTTAGCACCATTAGTAACTAGACATTCACAAAACTAGAACACCCCGTGAGATCAACATTATAAACAAGGTTCTAGTATCACTTGTGAAACAGCTAAAAGTCTAGTTACACTACCTATGCATGCTAGTTTTTTATTTCATCAATCAAACTTACAACTAGCATACACCACACAAGCATGCATATTGAATTTAAAAACTTATGTAATGCAAGCAAGCACATTTCAAATGCAAACAATCAATGTTCATGAGCTTGCTCCCCCTACTTGTGTGCTTCAAAATTTCAATTGATCCCCTTCTTTTATCATGTTACTCCCCTATCTTAAATCTTTGGGAAATTTTCTCCCCCTTTGTCATCAAAGACCACAAAAGGTGAGCTCAAATTTTAGAAAGGTTAGTGTGAGACCATGTGAAGTGAGACCATTTTACCAATTTTGTTCAATCTAGATTACTTGCCTAAGATATTTAACTCGGTTTGATCCAAGGACAAGCTTCTTCACACCTCCAAATAAGGGTTATCTTGTACCATGTTGAGTTAAACACTTATAGCTCATATTCTAGATCAAACACTAGGATTGCAAGCCCACAAACATGTCATATGCTACCACTAGATCAAGTCAAGCAAAAAAAGCAATAGTGGTAACATACAAGCATAAAATTCATTTGATTTTCATGAATGATCCTAAGACATGTAAGGAATGACTAAATGCACTAACCAAGTCCTTAGCAAAGATGGATGACATGTCAATCAATTTTACCTTGCTTTGCTTGAAGGAGAGGCATGTCATGTAATGGGGTGCATCAACACATATTTGAGAAGTCAAGTATGTTCAATTCATTCCTTAGCTTGCAAAACCTCTTCTCATCAAGTGGCTTGGTGAAGATGTCGGCAAGTTGATCATCGGTGCCTATACTCTCAATACAAATGTCCCCTTTTTGTTGATGATCTCTTATGAAATGATGGCGGACATCTATATGCTTTGTTCTTGAGTGTTGAACCGGATTGTTGGTGAGCTTCACTGCACTTTCATTGTCACATAGCAATGGCACTTCTTTGAAATTGATTCCAAAGTCCTTCAATGTTGCCTTCATCCATAGAATTTGTGCACAACAACTACCGGCCGCAATGTACTCCGCTTCGGCGGTTGATAGTGCAACACTATTTTGCTTCTTGGATGACCATGAAACAAGTGATCTTCCCAATAGTTGACATGTGCCCGATGTGCTTCTTCTTTCAACTTTGCATCCCGCATAGTCCGAATCGGAATATCCAACAAGTTCAAACTTTGCACCTTTGGGATACCACAAACCAACATTTTGTGTATGCTTCAAGTACCTCAATATTCTCTTTGTTGCTTTCAAATGACTTTCTCTTGGTGAGGCTTGGAATCTTGCACACATACATACACTAAACATGACATCCGGTCTTGATGCGGTCACATAGAGTAGGCTTCCAATCATAGACCGATACAACTTTTGATCCACCATATTTCCACTTGTATCATTATCTAGGCTTCCATTTGTTCCCATTGGAGTGCTAATTGATTTTGCATCATCCATACCAAACTTCTTGAGCATGTCTTTTATATACTTGCCTTGACTAACAAATGTGCCATTCTTCAATTGCTTGATTTGAAGACCAAGGAAGTAACTAAGCTCTCCAATCATTGACATCTCAAATTCATTAGCCATCATGTTGCCAAACTCCTCACAAAATTCTTGATTGGTTGATCCAAATATGATATCATCAACATAGATTTGCAACACAAACAAGTCCTTGCCAATCTTCTTGGTGAAGAGAGTGGTGTCAACCTTGCCCATCTTGAAACCTTTAGAGAGTAAGAAATCTCTCAATCTCTCATACCATGCTCTAGGTGCTTGCTTCAAACCATACAATGCCTTTCTTAGCTTGTAAACATGGTTGGGTTTCTTGTCATCTTCAAAACCGGGAGGTTGCTCAACATAGACTTCTTCATTGATATAGCCATTGAGAAATGCACTCTTCACATCCATTTGATATAGCTTGATATTATGAGCACAAGCATAGGCTAACAAGATCCTAATTGCTTCCAATCTTGCAACCGGGGCATATGTTTCACCAAAGTCAAGACCTTCAACTTGAGTATATCCTTGTGCTACCAATCTTGCTTTGTTTCTTACAACTATCCCATCTTGATCTTGTTTGTTGCGAAAGACCCATCTAGTGCCAATGACATTGTGATCACTAGGCCTTTCAACTAATTCCCATACTTGATTTCTTTTGAAATTGTTAAGCTCTTCATGCATAGCATTGACCCAATCTATATCTCTCAATGCTTCATCAATCTTCTTTGGCTCAATGTGAGACACAAAGGAGAAATGCTCACAAAATGATGCTAGTCTTGATCTAGTTTGCACTCCTCTTTGAATATCACCTATGATATGGTCCAATGGATGATCTCTTGCAATATTTGTTGGTTGAAGTATTTGCACTTGATTGCTTGTACTTGGTTGATCATGAGATGATGTACTAGCTTGTTGATCTTGCACTTGTGTACCACTTGTACTAGCTTGATTTTGATCATGAGAACTACTAGCTTGCACATTAGAGGTAGGAAGCACTTGATCTTTGTCATCTTCAACATCAATCACCTCTCTAGGCCTTAAATCACCTATATCCATATTTTTCATTGCATCGGCCAATTGAGTGCCTCTCACATCATCTAGATTCTCATCTTCCTCTTGAGAGCCATTGGTTTCATCAAACTCAACATCATGCACCTCCTCAAGAGTACCACTAGCCAAATTCCAAACTCTATAAGCTTTGCTAGTAGTGGAGTAACCAAGCAAGAATCCTTCATCACATTTCTTTTCAAATTTACTCAATCTAGTGCCTTTCTTTAATATATAGCATTTGCAACCAAAAACCCGAAAGTATGCAATGTTGGGCTTTCTTCCACTCAAGAGCTCATATGGAGTCTTCTCCATCATTGGGTGACAATAAAGTCGGTTGCTATAGTAGCAAGCCGTGTTGATTGCTTCGGCCCAAAAAGAATGACTAACATTGTATTCACTCAACATTGATCTTGCCATGTCAATCAAGGTTCTATTCTTCCTCTCAACAAGACCATTTGATTGTGGAGTGTACTTGGCCGAGAATTGATGCCTAATGCCAAATTCATCACAAAGCTCATCAACTCTAGTATTCTTGAATTCACTTCCATTGTCACTTCTCACTTTCTTGATGGTTGTTTCAAACTCATTGTGTATTCTCTTGACAAATGATTTGAAGGTTGCAAAAGCATCACTCTTGTCACTAAGAAAGAATACCCATGTATATCTTGTGAAATCATCCACTATCACAAATCCATATTTATTTCCACCAATGCTTGTGTATGTGGTTGGTCCAAATAGATCCATGTGCAACAACTCAAATGCCTTGCATGTACTCATGATGCTTTTCTTTGGATGAGTGTTGCCAACTTGTTTTCCGGCTTGACATGCACTACAAAGCTTGTCTTTCTCAAATGTGACATCTTTCAAGCCTCTAACAAGATCATGCTTGACTAACTTGTTTAATTGTTTCATTCCAACATGACCAAGCCTTCTATGCCATAACCAACCCATGCTAGATTTAGTGAGCAAGCATGTTGATAATTGAGCCTCACTAGCATTGAAATCAACCAAGTATAGATTCTCATATCTAAAGCCTTTGAATATCAAGTTT
The DNA here is from genome assembly GCF_000003195.3 of Sorghum bicolor. Lineage (NCBI taxonomy): Eukaryota > Viridiplantae > Streptophyta > Magnoliopsida > Poales > Poaceae > Sorghum > Sorghum bicolor. The sequence continues at coordinate 34,208,056 of NC_012871.2, forward strand.
GAGCCATCTACACTTATGATCTCTACATCATCAACTCCAAATATGCATTTGAAACCAAGATCACAAAGTTGAGCTACGCATAGCAAATTGAAGTTCAAGCTCTCTACTAGTAGCACATTGGAAATGCTCAAGTCATTGGATATAGCAATTTTACCAAGCCCTTTGACCTTGCCTTTGCCATTGTCACCAAATGTGATACTATCAACACCATTGTCATCATTTGGATTGATTGAATTGAACATTCTTGAATCACCGGTCATGTGTTGTGTGCACCCACTATCAAGCACCCAATGCCTTCCTCCGGCTTTATAGTTTACCTACAAAACAAATCAATGTTTCTTAGGTACCCATACTTGTTTGGGTCCTTGGAGGTTAGTGACTAAGCTTTTTGGTACCCAAATGGCCTTCTTCTTTGGACCCACAATTGGTGTACCGACAAACTTAGCATGCACACCCTTCTCACCCTTGGTAAGCACATAACAAGAATCAAAAGGAATGTAAGGTACATTAGCATTTTTCTTGTTCTTATTCATTTTATTGCAATTAAGCTCTAGGTGCCCAACTTGCTTGCATTTGTTGCAATATCGACCATTGCTCTTCACAAAGCTAGGCTTGTGAGTTGCAAAAGCTTTCTTGCCCTTCTTGGGGGTATAGCCTAATCCCTCTTTGTTGAGAGAAAACCTTTGGCTACCCAAGCACTTTAGCAAGCGGGCCTCACCACCATAGGCTTTGCCTAGGGCGTGAGTGAGCTCATCCACCTCTCTCTTGAGAGTCTCATTCTCAACCTTTAGTGAGGTATCACAAGTGACACTAACACTAGAAGTAGAGGTAGAGTTGATGGTGGTGGATGAAGACCTACATGAAGAGTTAGTGGCAACAACAATAGGTGAGTTGGGTGATTCTTTAATTAAGTCACATGTTGTGCCCACATCACATGATACAACAACCTTTTCCTTGTTCTCTTCTAACAACAAGGAGTGAGCTTTCTCAAGCTTGGTGTGAGCCTTGCCAAGCTTCTCATGGGCTTCCACTAGCCTCTCATGATTAGCATTGAGCTCATCAAAGGATTGCTCAAGAGCTTTTAACTTCTTGGCCAATTCTTTGCACTTCTTGTTTTTAGATTGAATGAGAGAATCGGCTTGTTCTAACATGTCCATGAGTTGTTCATTAGTGAATTCATTTTCATCATCACTATCACTATCATGTTCATGTTCACTTTCACTTTCACTCTCATCATATTGTACCTTGTGGCCCTTGGCCATGAAGCATGAAGGAGTGTCGAAGAGTGATGGCTTGTTGTTGATAGCAATGCTTGCAAGCGCCTTCTTCTTGGATGCCTTGTCATCATCACTAGAATCATCATCCGAAGAAGCATCACTATCCCATGTCACAACATAGGATCCACCCTTCTTCTTCTTCTTGAAGACCATCTTCTTTTCTTTCTTTTCTTTCTTCTCCTTCTTGTTCTTCTTCTCATGCTCGTCATGATCACTATTGTATGGACAATCCGCCACAATATGATCGGGACTCTTGCACTTGTAGCATAGCCTCACATATTCCTTGTTCTTGGAGTTGTCCCTTCTCTTTCTTGTATGGTAGCCCTTCTTCTTCATCATCTTGCCAAACTTGCGGACGAAGAGTGCTAGTGCTTCATCATCACTATCATCATTAGAGCACTCCTCATCACTTGATTCTTCCTTCTTGGCCTTGCCCTTGTTCTTGCTCTTGGATGAAGAGCTAGCTTTGAATGCTACACTCTTCTTCTTCTTGTCATCATCATCCTTCTTCATGACCTCATCATCATCATTGTCATTGTATTGATCTTCGGTCATGACATCTCCAAGTACCTCATTTGGAGATACACCGGTCAATCCACCTCTAAAGATGATTGTTCTCAATGTCTTGAACCTCTTGGGCAAGCACATCAAGAACTTGTGAATGAAGTCCTCATCCTTCACTTTCTCACCAAGGCCCTTGAGATCATTTATGATGACTTGGAGCCTATAGAACATCTCCGGGATTGACTCATCATCCTTCATCTTGAAGTTTGAAAGCTTGTCCTTGAGCATGTACAACTTGGCACTTTTTACCGTTGTAGTGCCCTCATATGTTTCTTCAAGCCTTGTCCACACTTCACTAGCCTTCTCAAGATCTTTGACTTGCTCAAACACCTTTGAATCAATGCCATTGTATATTGTGTTGAGAGCCATAGTATTGCATTGCTTGTTTGCTCTCTCATTGTCGGTGGGGTTAGCGGGGTCAAGGATCACAAAATCATTTTCGGTGACTTCCCACACTCTATCATTTATTGATCCAAGATACATTTTCATTTTTCTTTTCCAATAGTCAAAGGAACTTGTGCCATCAAAGAACGGTGGTTTGCCCCCAACATGGTTGAACACTATTTGAGCCATAATTTGAGCACCGAGGTTGTTAAGCCTTCACAAACGGTGACCACGGCTCTGATACCACTTGAAAGGTCCTAATATGGCTAGAGGGGGGGGTGAATAGCCTATTTAAAAAATTCTACAAACCCACTAGAGCAAGAGGTTAGTAAATAACAAAGCGAAGCTTTTTGCTCTAGCTCTAATGAGGTGTTTGCAAGCCACCTATCCAACAATTCTAGTTGATATAATCACTAGGCACACAAGAGCTATGTTACTACTTACACTAGAAAGCTACCTAAAGTTTCTATACAAGTAAGTACGCTACTCTAGTTTGCGGGAATGTAAAAGAGTGGATGAGATAATTATACCACCGAGTAGGGGATGAACCAATCACCAATATAAACAATCAAGCACCGGGAGAATGCCAATCAAACACAATTGAAACGCCGATTTTTCTCCCGAGGTTCACGTGCTTGCCGGCACGCTACGTCCCCGTTGTGTCGACCAACACTTGGTGGTTCGGTGGCTAAGAGGTGTAGCACGAACCTCGTCCTCACTAGGACACCACAAGAACCAACCCACAAGTGAGGTAACTCAATGACACGAGCAATCCACTAGAGTTACCTTTCGGCTCTCCGCCGGGGAAGGTACAAGACCCCTCACAATCACCGGGAGATGGCCACGAACAATCACCAACTCGTGCCAATCCTCCTCCGCTGCTCCAAGCCGTCTAGGTGGCGGCAACCACCAAGAGTAACAAGAAAACCGCAGCTAGAACGATCCCCAAGTGCCACTAGATGCAATCACTCAAGCAAATGCACTTGGAATCACTCCCAAACTCACAAAGATGTATAATCTATGAAGGAGATGAGTGGGAGGTGTTTGCTTAGGCTCACAAGGATGTCAAGTATGTTAGAATGCCAAGAGTGTGAGCCCCAAGCCAGCCAAACACGTATTTATAGCCCCTCAAACAAATAGAACCGTTGGCTCTTTCACTGGGCAAACTGCGGGGTCACCGGACGCTCTTAAAGGGGCACCGGACGCTCAACACCAGCGTCCGGTGCTCCAACGTCAGCCACGTGTCACGCTCGTGTCAGAATCTAACGGTCACCTGCAGTGCACCGGACGCTGAGCAAGTGAGCACCGGACAGTCCGGTGCACACCGGACTCATGCGCAGAGAGCTCCGCAAACTTGCATGTTCACCGGACGCGAGCCACCGGACGCACCCTCAGCGTCCGGTGCTCACCGGACCCATGCGCAGAGAGGGTCGCAAAAACGCCCGCACACCGGACGCTAACCACCGGACGCTCAAGCCAGCGTCCGGTGCCTATCGTCCGGTGCCTAACCCTAACCGAGTCAGGCAGCCTGCACACCGGACGCTCAGACACAGCGTCCGGTGCCTCTGAGCCAGCGTCCGGTGAGTTTTTTCTCAGCGAGAAACACTCCCGCGACTTCTCCAAATTTCCCACCGGCGCAATAGAAAATATGCACTTCATTTTCTCGAAAAGCGCCGAATCCCGCCTCGCAAGCTCGGCGGGAGGGAGAGAGGAACCCATCCTCTCTCTACCTTTCAAACTCCACCTCCTTCTCAAAGTGTGCCAACACCACAACGTGTGTACCAAACGAGCGTGCACGTGTGTTAGCATTTTCACAATTATTTTCTTTGAAGGAGTTAAGTTAGCTCACTAGGTTCTAAATGCATGCACATGAACAATGACACCTAGTGGCACTTGATAACCGCTTAGCCAAAGAATTCCCCTCTTTATAGTACGGCTATCTATCCTAAATGTGATCACACCCTCTATGGTGTCTTGATCACCAAAACCAAAACCCTAAGCAATACCTTTGCCTTGATCTCCAAAGGGTTTTGTTTTTCTCTTTCTTCTTTTCCAAGTTGAGCACTTGATCATCTTGTGGTCATCACCATCATCACCATGATCATTACTTGCTCCATCACTTGGCATGTACCAACCTCATTAAGTCTACACACACTTAGTATAGAGGTTAGTACTAGGGTTTCATCAATTATCCAAAACCAAACTAGGGCTTTCATCTTGCACTGAAACTAACATTGTCTCCAAATAGATGAAGCGAGATTCCATATGACACACGTCATCTAGGAGTTCCATCACGTGCATCCAAATCGATTTTCAAGCATATGGCCCCATGCAAACCGTAAACCTATCTTGCATCAAGATTAGCACTATCTCCAAACAAATCAAACCAAGCTTTCACTTGTGCCCCTTTACCTAGGAATACCATTGGGTGCGTCCAAAATTGTTTCTTAGCCTATCATGCATTAGGCGCAAACCGTGCACCTTTCTTGCACCGAAACTAACACTGTCTTCAAAGAGTACCATCGTGTGCTTCCACAACTGTTTCTAAGCCTATGGTGCATTAGGTGCATACCGCGCACCATCTTACACCGAAACTAAGACTATCTCCAAATGGACCGAAGTGAGATTTCATATGACAGACGTCATCTAGGAGTTCTATCGTGTGCATCCAAATTGATGTCCAAGCATATGGTATGTTCTATGCAAACCGTGTACCTATCTTGCATCAAGATTAGCAGCATCTCCAAACAGACAAAACCAAGCTTCCACTTGAGTCTCTTCACCTAGGAGTAGCAACAGGTGCGTCCAAAATGGTTTCTTAGGCTATTGTGCATTAGGCGCAAACTGTGCACATATCTTCCACCGAAACTAACAATATCTCCAAACAGACCAAAGCGAGATTTCATATGACACACGTCATCTATGAGTTCCATCGGGTGTGTCCAAATTGATTTCCGAGCATATAGTACGTTTCATTCAAACCGTGCATCAAGATTAGTACTATCTCCAAATAAACCGAACCGAGCATCCACTTGAGACTCTTCAGCTAGGAGCACAATCGGGTGCATCCAAAATGGTTTGTTAGAGTATGGTGCATTAGGCACAAACCATGCATCTTGCACTCAAACTAACACTATCTCCAAACAAAAAATGAGATATCAGATGGCACACATCACCTAGGAGTTCTATAGGGTGCGTCCAAATTGATTTTCAAGCATATGGTATGTTCCTTGCAAACCGTGCACCTATCTTACATGAAGATTAGCACTATCTCCAAACAAATCGTACCAAGCTTTCATTTGAGCCTCTTCACCTAGTAGTACCATCGGGTGCTTCCACAATGGTTTTTTAGCCTATGGTACATTAGGCGCAAACCGTACACTTATTCTTGCACCGAAACTAACACTATCTCCAAATGGACCGAAGTGAGATTCCATATGACACATGTCATCTAAGAGTTCTATCGGGTGCGTCCAAATTGATTTTCGGGCATATGGTATGTCCATGCAAACCGTGCACCTATCTTGCGTCAAGACTAGCAATATCTCCAAACAGACCAAACCGAGCTTCCACTTGTGCCCCTTTAGCAAGGAGTACAATCAGGTGTGTCCAAAATGGTTTGTTATAGTATGGTGCATTAGGCACAAACCGTTCACCTATCTTGCACCGAAACTAACACTGTCTCCAAACAGACCAAAACGAGATTACATATGACACATGACATCTAGGAGTTCCATTGGGTGTGTCCAAATTGATTTCCAAGCATATGGTACATTCCATGCAAACCATGCACCTATCTTGCATCAAGATTAACAGTATCTCCAAACAGACCGAACCCATGCTTCCACTTGAGCCTCATCACCTAGGAGTACAAACAGGTGCGTCCAAAGCGGTTTCTTAGACTATGGTGCATTTGGCACAAACTGTGCACCTATCTTGCACCAGAACTAACACTATGTCGAAACGGATCAAAGCGAGATTCCATATGACACACATCATCTAAGAGTTCCATCGGGTGCTTCCAAATGGATTTCTGAGCATATGGTATGTTCCATGCAAACCACGCACCTATCTTGCATCAAGATTAGCAGTATCTCCAAATAGACCAAACCAAGCTTCCACTTAAGCCTCTTCACCAAGGAGTACATATAGGTGCGTCCAAAATGGTTTCTTATGCTATGGTGCAGTAGGTGCAAACTGTGCACCTATCTTGCACCAAAACTAACACTGTCTCCAAATGGACCGAAGCGAGATTCCATATGACACACGTCATCAAGGAGTTCCATCGGGTGCATCCAAATTGATTTCCAAGCATATGGTATGTTCCATGCAAACCATGCACCTACCTTACATAAGGATTAGCACTATCTCCAAACTGACCGAAGCAAGCTTCCACTTGAGCCTCTTCACCCAGTAGTACCAAATAATGCGTCCAAAATGGTTTCTTAGACTATGGTGCATTAGGCGCAAACTATGCACCTATCTTGCACTAAAACTTACAAAGTCTACAAACAGACCGAAGCAAGATTCCATATGACACACGTCATCTAGGAATTCCATTGGGTGCGTCCAAATTGATTTCTGCGCATATGGCACATTCCATGCAAACTATGCAACTATCTTGCATCAAGATTAGCACTATCTCTAAACAGACCATCCGGACTTCCATTTGAGCCTCTTCACCTAGGAGTACCAACAGGTGCGTCCAAAAAGGTTTCTTAGACTATGGTGCATTAGGCGCAAACTTTTTTTTGAGAGCCATTAGGCGCAAACTGTGCAACTATCTTGCACCAAAACTAACAGTCTCCAAACAGACCAAAGCGAGATTTCATATGACACACGTCATCTAGGAGTTCCATTAGGTGCGTCCAAATTGATTTCTGAGCATATGGTACATTTCATGCAAACCGTGCACCTATCTTGCATCAAGATTAGCACCATCACCAAATAGACTGAACCAAGCTTCCACTTGAGCCTCTTCACCTCGGACCAACAAGTGCGTCCAAAATGGTTTCTTAGACTATGGTGCATTAGACGCAAACTGTGCACCTATCTTGCACCGAAACTAACACTATCTCCAGACAGACCAAAGCGAGATTCCATATGACACACGTCATCTAGGAGTTTCATCGGGTGCGTCCAAATTGATTTCCGAGCATATGGTACGTTCCATGCAAACCGTGCACCTATCTTGCATCAAGATTAGCACCATCACCAAATAGACCGAACCGAGCTTCCACTTGAGCCTCTTCACCTCGGACCAACAGGTGCGTCCAAAATGGTTTCTTAGACTATGGTGCATTAGACACAAACTATGCACCTATCTTGCACCGAAACTAACACTATCTCCAAACAGACTAAACCGAGATTCCATATGACACACGTCATCTAGGAGTTCCATCAGGTGCGTCCAAATTGATTTCTGAGCATATGGTACGTTCCATGCAAACCATTCACCTATCTTGCATCAAGATTAGCAGTGTCTCTAAGCAGACCGAACCCAGCTTGCACTTGAGCCTCTTCATCTAGGAGTACCAACAGGTGTGCCCAAAATGGTTTCTTAGGCTATGGTGCATTAGGCACAAACTATGCACCTATCTTGCACCAAAACTAACACTGTCTCCAAATGGACCGAAACGAGATTCTATATGAAACACGTCATTTAAAAAACAAACCGTTAGGGGCCTATGTTAAAAAGGCGTCTGATTCTCACTTTTGGAAAGGATTGATGAATGTTAAAGAGACCTTTATGAGTCTAGGGTCTTTCAAAGTGGGAGATGGTTCGCAGGTTCGCTTCTGGGAAGACAAATGGCTTGGAAACCATCCACTTAAAGAGAGGTTCCGAGATCTCTTTCATCTAGTAAGAAGGAAATAGGATATTGTGTCCAATGTGCTCAGTTCGGTCCCGTTAAATATCTCTTTCCGTAGAAACATAGTTGGGAGGAATATGAGGGATTGGCATAGAATTGGTAATTCTTTACTAGAGGTGAACCTCCAGGAGGGTACAAATACCTTCACTTGGTCACTACATTCATCAGGGAGATTCTCAGTAAAATCTATGTATGCCACTCTAATTAATAATGGTGTTAGAGTGTCATAGGATATCTGGCATGTAAAGATACCTACAAAAATTAAAATATTTTTGTGGTACCTAAAACTAGGTGTAACCTTAACTAAAGATAACCTAGCTAGGCGAAATTGGGAGGGAGATAAAAGGTGTGGCTTTTGCTACTTACCAGAATCTATCCAACACCTTTTTCTCGATTGTTACTATGCAAAATTCCTGTGGCGTTTGGTTCATTTACTTTTTGGCATTCCACCTCTCCATACTATTGATGATTTATTTAATCATTGGTCAAAAGTGGGAAGTGGTAATCAAAATAATTTGATGTTAATAGCAGCAGCCGCCCTTTGTTGGTCAATCTGGCTCACGAGAAATGAAGTGGTATTTGACAAAGGTAGACCAAAAACTTTTTTGCAGGTTCTATTTAGGGGAACACATTGGCTACGCCAGTGGGCAAAGCTACAAAGGTGTGAAGATTTGAAGAATCAGCTAATCCAAGTCTGTCAACATATCGAAGTTGCTGCCCTCCGCTTCTTTGGTTCTAATGGATGGTCTACAGCTAGAAGAATTGATCTACTTTAGTCTTTCTGTTTTTTTAGGTTGTTAGAACGTGGTTATTTTTTGATTTTCTTGAGCGTGGTTTGTGTAATAAGAGGCCTGATTCTACTTCGGTAGATGAAGTCGGATTTTTATCCATTATCTAAAAAAATATGAAACACGTCATCTAGGACTTCCATCAGGTGCGTCCAAATTGATTTTCAAGCATATGGTACGTTTCATGTAAACTGTGCACCTATTTTGCATCAAGAGTAGCACTATCTCCAAATGGACTGAACCGAGCTTTCACTTGAGCCACTTCACCTAGGAGTACCATCGGGTGTGTCCAAAATGGTTTCTTAGCCTGCGGTGCATTAGGCGCAAACCGTGCACCAATCTTGCGCTGATACTAACACTTTCTCTAAATGGACCAAAGCAAGATTACATATGACACACATCATCTAGAAGTTCTATCGGATGCGTCCAAATTGATTTCTGTGCATAAGGTATGTTCCATGCAAACTATGCAACTATCTTGCGTCAAGATTAACACTATCTCCAAATAGACCGAACCGAGCTTCCACTTGAGCCTCTTCAGCGGAGAGTACCATCGGTTGCGTCCAAAATGGTTTCTTAGAGTATGGTGTATTAGGCACAAACCGTGCACCAATCTTGCACCAAAACTAACAGTTTCTCCAAATGGACCAAAGTGAGATATCACATGACACACATCATCTAGGAGTTATATCAGGTGTGTCCAAATTGATTTTCAAGCATATGGTATGTTTCATGCACACCGAGCACCTATCTTGCACCGAAACTAACACTATCTCCATGTGGACCGAAGTGAGATTCCATATGACACACATCATTTAAGAGTTCTGTCGGGTGCATCCAAACTGATTTCTAAGCATATGGTACATTCTATGCAAACCATGCACCTATCTTACATCAAGATTAGCACTATCTCCAAACAGACCAAACCGAGCATTCACTTAAGCCCCTTTACCTAGGAGTACAATCGGGTGCGTCCAATATCATTTCTTAGCCTATTGTGCATTAGGCACAAACTGTGCACCTATCTTGCACCGAAACTAACACTGTCTCCAAACAGATCGAAGCGAGACTCCATATGACACACGTCATCTAAGTTCCATCGGGTGTGTCCAAATTGATTTCCGGGAATATGGTATGTCCCGTGCAAACTATGCACCTATCTTGCATTAAGATTAGCACAATCTCAAAATAGACTAAACCGAGCTTCCACTTTAGTGTCTTCACCTAGAAATACCAATAGATGCGTCCAAAATGGTTTCTTAGACTTCGGTGCATTAAGAGCAAACTGTGCACCTATCTTGCAGCGAAACTAACACTGTCTCCAAACAAACCAAAGTGAGATACCATATGACACATGATGAGGACATCAACACCAGCGATACATCCTCTCCTACATCCTCTCCGACACAACCTATAGCTGGTCCTACATCTCCGACACAACCTATAGCTGGTCCTACATCCTCTCCGACACAACCTATAGCTGGTCCTCTTACTCGTGCTCGTGCCCGTCAACTCAACCTTCAAGTAAGTTCAGTTTTAAACTCTTGTCAATCATATTTAGACAATGGAGACACGTGCACTTTCGTGTTGCTCAGGAATAATGGACAAGATCAGCAAGGGAAGGTTCAACTGCATTCAGAATTTGAGGCAACACCAACTTCAAGGGCTGATTGCATATGGGAAGAGTGATAACTTAACAAAGGTGATTGGAGATCAGGTCCAAGCCTCCACAACATCCTCTATCAAGTTACCACGTCGCTTCTAAAGCAAGGAAACAAAGAGTCCAAACCCAACACGTTTTGGGAGTTGGATTCGGACTGGAAAATAACTCTAACTTGTATGGATCACCACGGCGTCATATGGACTCCAACTGGGACGTTCCTATACTTGTTGGAAAGCTCATGAAGTCTACTTTCCAATGGGTTCAACCACATATCTATGCCGCTTATAAGTCGGGCGCAGTCCTTGTTTTCGTGCCGACACCTTTTTCTGTTTTGGTGCTGCGTCACCCTATTTTGGACCAATGGCCCATGTATCAAGTTGAGTCCATTAGGGACGCGTCCTAGGGTTGGAGGACGACTCTAGCACCCCTTTGGTCGTCCTCCCCTCTATTTATTTACATCTAGAACCGCCATGAACAACTGGGTTTTGTTTAGATCAAGTTTAGCCTTCGCTACTTGCTTGTAGGCGCGCGTGCAGGATCAGCCGCCCGTCTCCTTGTCTTCGGAACCCCATTGTTGATTCAGATTCAGTTTGGAACCTTCAATTCATCTTGCAAATTCAGTGCTTGTTTCCTCGTTCTTGCTAGTTCTTCGATTGCTTGCAGGACGGGAGCCCTAGGGGCTGGTTGTCGCACTCCACAAGATCGTCACGGCTGTTGGACGTGGTGTATCGGTTGCTAAGGCGCAGTCTTGAGGGCTGTAGTCGGGCCGTGAACGTCATCTCCATCCACTAATCGAGTTATCCAGCGCCTCTCATCGAAAGATCAGGCCAAAAACCCTAGCGGGTTCGCATCAACACACATCATCTAGGAGTTCCATCGGGTGCGTCCAAATTGATTTCTGAGCATATGGTACGTTCCATGCAAACCATGCACCTATCTTGCATCAAGATTAGCACTATCTCCAAACAGACCGGACCAAGCTTCTACTTGAGCCTCTTCACCTTTGAGTACCAACAGATTTTCCAAAATTGTTTCTTAGACTATGGTGCATTATGCGCAAAATGTGCACCTATCTTGCACCAAAACTAACACTATCTTCAAACGGACCAAAGCGAGATTCCATATGACACACGTCATCTATGAGTTCCATCAGGTGCGTCCAAATTGATTTCTGAGCATATGGTACTTTCCATGCAAACTGTACACCTATCTTGCATCAAGATTAGCACTATCTCCAAATAGACCGAACCGAGCTTTCATTTGAGCCTCTTCACCTAGGAGTACCATCAGGTGTGTCCAAAATGGTTTTTTAGCCCATGGTGCATTAGGAGCAAACCGTGCAAACCGAACGAGATTCCATATGATAAACGTCATCTAGGAGTTCCAACGGGTGCGTCCAAATTGATTTCTGAGCATATGGTATGTCCCGTGCAAACTGTGCACCTATCTTGCATCAAGATTAGCACAATCTCCAAATAGACTAAACCGAGCTTCCACTTTAGCCTCTTCATCTAGAAGTACCAATAGATGCGTCCAAAATGGTTTCTTACACTTTGGTGCATTAAGCGCAAACTGTGCACCTATGTTGCAGCGAAACTAACACTGTCTCCAAACGAACCGAAGTGAGATACCATATGACACACATCATCTGGGAGTTCCATCACGTGCGTCCAAATTGATTTCCGAGCATATGGTACGTTCTATGCAAACCATGCACCTATCTTGCATCAAAATTAGCACTATCTCCAAATAGACCGGACCAAGCTTCCACTTGAGCCTCTTCACCTTTGAGTACCAACAGATTTTCCAAAATGGTTTCTTAGACTATGGTGCATTAGGCGCAAACTGTGCACCTATCTTGCACCAAAACTAACACTATCTTAAAACGGACCAAAGCGAGATTCCATATGACACACGTCATCTACGAGTTCCATCAGGTGCGTCCAAATTGATTTCTGAGCATATGGTACTTTCCATGCAAACCGTGCAACTATCTTGCATCAAGATTAGCACTATCTCTAAATAGACCGAACCGAGCTTCCACTTGAGCCTGTTCACCTAGGAGTACCATCGGGTGAGTCCAAAATGGTTTTTTAGCCTATGGTGCATTAGGCGCAAATCATGCACCTATCTTGCACCAAAACTAACACTATCTCCAAAGAGATTGTACTGAGCTTTCACTTGAGCCTCTTCACATAGAAGTATCATTGGGTGCTTCCACAACGGTTTCTGAGCCTATGGTGCATTAGACACAAACTGTGCACCTATCTTGCACCAAAACTAACACTATCTCCAAATGGACCGAAGTGAGATCCATATGACACACGTCATCTTGGAGTTCTATCGGGTGCAACCAAATTGATTTCTGAGCATATGGTACATTCCCTGCAAACCGTGCACCTATCTTGCATCAAGATTAGCACTATCTCCAAACAGACCAAACTGAGCTTTCACTTGAGCCCATTCACCTAGGAGTACCATCCGGTGCGTCCAAAATCATTTCTTAGAGTATGGTGCATTAGTCACAAACCGTGCAATATCTTCTTAGAGTATGGTGCATTAGGCACAAACCGTGCACCTATCTTGCACTAAAACTAACACTATCTGCAAATAGACCAAAGCGAGATATCACATGACACACATCATCTAGGAGTTCTATCGGGTGCGTCCAAATTGATTTTCAAGCATATGGTACATTCCATACAAACCTTGCACTTATCTTATATGAAGATTAGCACTATCTCCAAACAGATCGTAGCAAGCTTTCCCTTGAGCTTCTTCACCTAGGAGTACCATCGGGTGCTTCCATAATGGTTTCTTAGCCTATGGTGCATTAGGCGGAAACCATGCACCAATCTTGCACCGAAACGAACACTATCTCCAAACGGACCGAAGTGAGATTCCATATGACACATGTCATCTAGGAGTTCATCGGGTGCGTCCAAATTGATTTCTGAGCATATGGTACATTCCGTGCATAATGTGGACCTATCTTGCATAAAGATTAGCACTATCTTCGAACAGACCAAACTAAGCTTTCACTAGAGCCCCTTTACCTAGGAGTACCATCGGGTGCGTCCAAAATTGTTTCTTAGCCGATGGTGCATTAGGCACAAACCGTGCAGCTATCTTGCACTGAATCTAACACTGTCTCCAAACAGACTGAAGCGAGATTCCATATGACACTCGTCATCTAAGAGTTCCACTGGGTGCGTCCAAATTGATTTCCATGCATATAGTAAGTTCCATGCAAACCGTGCAACTATCTTGCATCAAGATTAGCACTATCTCCAAACAGACCAAACTGAGCTTTTACTTGAGCCCCTTTACCTAGGAGTACCATCGGGTGCATCCAAAATTGTTTCTTAGCCTATGGTCCATTAGGCGCAAATTGCACCAACTCCAAATGGACCAAAGCGAGATTACATATGACACACATCATCTAGGAGTTTCCATCGGGTGTGTGCAAATTGATTTTCAAGCATATGGTACGTTCCAAGAAAACCATGCACCTATCTTACATGAAAATTAGCACTATCTCCAAACAGATCATACCGAGCTTTCACTTGAGCCTCTTCACCTAGGAGTACCATCAAGTGCATCCAAAATGGTGTCGTAGCCTATGGTGTATTAGGTGCAAACCGTGCACTTATCTTGCACCAACACTAGCACTGTCTCTAAACAAACCGAAGTAAGATTCCATATGACACATGTTATCTAGGAGTTCCATTAGGTGCGTCCAAATTGATATCCGAGCATATGGTGGTATGTTGCATGCAAACTGTGCACCTATCTAGCATTAAGATTAGCACTATCTCCAAACAGACCAAACCAAGCTTCCACTTGGGCCTCTTCAGCTAGGAGTATCATTGAGTGCATCAAAAATGGTTCACAAACCGTGCACTCACCGAAACTAACACTGTCTCCAAACAGAATGAAGCAAGATTCCATATGACACACGTCATCTAGGAGTTCTATCGGGTGCGTCAAAATTGATTTCTGAGCATATGGTATGTTCCATGCAAACCGTGCAACTATCTTGCATCAAGATTAGCACTATCTCCAAATAGACCACATCGAGCTTCCACTTGAGCCTCTTCACCAAGGAGTACCATTAGGTGCATCTAAAATGGTTTCTCAGCCTATGGTGCATTAGGTGCAAATCGTGCACATATCTTGCACCGAAACCAACACTGTCTCCAAACAGACCAAAGCGAGATCCATATGACACACGTCATCTAGGTCTTCCATCTAGTGTGTCCAAATTGATTTTTGAGAATATGGTACGTTCCATGCAAACCATGCACCTATCTTGCATCAAGATTAGCACTATCTCTAAAAAGACCGAACTGAGCTTCCACTTGAGCCTCTTCACCTAGGAGTACCAACAGGTGCGTACAAAATGGTTTCTTAGACTATGGTGCATTAGGCACAAACTGTTGAAAGCCCTAGTTTGGTTTTGGATAATTGATGAAACCCTAGTACTAACCTCTATACTAAGTGTGTGTAGACTTAATGAGGTTGGTACATGCCAAGTGATGGAGCAAGAGATGATCATGGTGATGATGGTGATGACCACAAGATAATCAAGTGCTCAACTTGGAAAAGAAGAAAGAGAAAAACAAAACCCTATGGAGATCAAGGCAAAGGTATTGCTTAGGGTTTTGGTTTTGGTGATCAAGACACCATAGAGGGTGTGATCACATTTAGGATAGATAGCCATACTATAAAGAGGGGAATTCTTTGGCTAAGCGGTTATCAAGTGCCAATAGGTGTCATTATTCATGTGCATGCATATAGAACCTAGTGAGCTAACTGAACTCCTTTGAAGAAAATGTTTGTGAAAATGCTAACACACATGCACATGTTGGTTTACACATTGTGGTGTTGGCAAACTTTGAAAAGGAGGTGGAGTTTGAAGGGTAGAGAGAGGATGGTTCCTCTCCCCCTCCCGCCGAGCTTGCTCGGCGGGATTCGGCGCTTTTTTGAGAAAATGACGTGCAATTTTTCTATTGCACCAGTGGGAAAATTAGAGAAGATGCTGGCTCAGAGGCACCAGACGTTGTGTCTGTGCGTCCGTTGTGTAGGCAGTGCCTAGTTCAACTAGGGTTAGGCACCGGACGCCCAGCACCGGACGCAGGTTAGACCCTGTTTGAGCGTCCGGTGTTTTGAGTCCAGTGTTCTGCGCTTTTGCAATGCTCTCTAGGTATGAGACCAGTGAGCACCGAACGGTCCGTGCTCAGCGTCTGGTGACCCCGCGAGTTTGTAGACCTCCCTGAGTTTAAGTCCGGTGAGTACCAGACGCGTCCGGTGCCAACTTGAGTGCGTCCGGTGCTCTGCAGGTGACCGTTAGAGATCAACGCGCGAAAGTGGATAGGGCAACACGTGGCTGTTTCTGGAGCACCGGACACATGGGTTGAGCGTCCGGTGCCCCTGCGGTTCGTCAGGTGACCCCGTTTTTAGCCCAGTGAAAGAGCCAACGGCTCTATTTATTTTGAGGAGCTTATAAATAGTTGTTGGCTGGCTTAGGGCTCACTCTCTTGGCATTCTAGCATACTTTAATCCTTGTGAGCCTAAGCAAACACCACCCTCTCATCTCCTTCATAGATTATTCATCTTTGTGAGATTGGGAGTGATTCCAAGTGCATTTGCTTGAGTGATTGCATCTAGTGGCACTTGGGGATCGATTTGGCTGTGGTTTTTCTTGTTACTCTTGGTGGTTGCCGCCACCTAGACGGCTTGAAGCAGCGGAGGAGCATTGGCACGAGTTGGTGATTATTCGTGGACATCTCCTGGTGATTGTGAGGGGTCTTGTACCTTCCTTGCGGAGAGCCGAAAGGTAACTTTAGTGGATTGCTCGTGTCATTGAGTTACCTCACTTGTGGGTCAGTTCTTGCGGTGTCCTAGTGAGGACGACGTTCGTGCTACACCTCTTAGCCGCCGAACCACTAAGTGTTGGTCGACACAACAGGGACCTAGCGTGCCAGCAAGCACGCGAACCTCGGGAGAAAATTGTGTGTCTCCATTGTGATTGTTCATTGGATTTCTCCCGGTGATTGGACTTCATATTATTGATTGGTTCATCCCCTCTATGTGGCGGTATAAAGATCAAACCATCTCTCTTACATTCCCGCAAACTAGAGTAGCTTACTTACTTGTATAGAAACTTTAGATAGCTCTCTAGTGTAAGTAGTGACATAGCTCTTGTGTGCATAGTGATCATAGCAACTAGAATTGTTGGATAGGTGGCTGGCAAACACCCCTTTAGAGCTAGAGCAAAAAGCTATGCTTGTTATCTACTAACCTCTTGCACTAGTGAGTTTGTAGATTTTTAAATAGGCTATTCACCCCCCTCTAGCCATATTAGGCCCTTTCAAGTGGTATCGGAGCCGTGGTCACCGTTTTGTGAAGGCTTAACAACCTCGGTGCTCAAATTATGGCTCAAATAGTGTTCAACCATGTTGGGGACAAACCACCGTTCTTTGATGGCACAAGTTCTTTTGACTATTGGAAGAGAAAAATGAAAATGTATCTTGGATCAATCAATGATAGAGTGTGGGAAGTCATGGAGAATGATTTTGTGATCCTTGACCCCGCTAACCCCACCGACAATGAGAGAGCAAACAAGCAATGCAATACAATGGCTCTCAACACAACTATAATGGCATTGATTCAAAGGTATTTGAACAAGTCAAAGATCTTGAGAAGGCAAGTGAAGTGTGGACAAGGCTAGAAGAAACAAATGAGGGCACTACAACGGTAAAAAGTGCCAAGTTGTACATGCTCAAGGACAAGCTATCAAACTTCAATATGAAGGATGATGAGTCAATTCCGAAAATGTTCTATAGGCTCCATGTCATTATCAATGACCTCAAGGGCCTTGGTGAGAAAGTGAAGGATGAGGACTTCATTCAAAAGTTCTTGATGTGCTTGCCCAAGAGGTTCAAGACATTGAGAACAATCATCTTTAGAGGTGGATTGACAGGTGTATCTCCGAATGAGGTACTTGGAGATGTCATGACCAAAGATCAGTATAATGACAATGATGATGATGAGGTCATGAAGAAGGATGATGATGATAAGAAGAAGAAGAGTGTAGCATTCAAAGCTAGCTCTTCATCCAAGAGCAAGAACAAGGAAGAATCAAGTGATGAGGAGTGTTCCAATGATGATAGTGATGATGAAGCACTAGCACTCTTTATCCGCAAGTTTGGCAAGATGATGAAGGAAAAGGGCTACCATACAAGGAAGAGAAGGGACAACTCCAAGAACAAGGAATATGTGAGGCTATGCTACAAGTGCAAGAGCCCCGATCATATTGTGGCGGATTGTCCTTACAATAGTGACAATGATGAGCATAACAAGAGGAACAAGAAGGAGAAGAAAGAAAAGAAAGAGAAGAAGATGGTCTTCAAGAAGAAGAATAAGGGTGGATCCTATGTTGTGACATGGGATAGTGATGCCTCTTCGGATGATGACTCAAGCGATGATGACAAATCATCCGAAAAGAAGGCATTTGCAAGCATTGCTATCAACAAGCCATCACTCTTCGACACTCCTTCATGCTTCATGGCCAAGGGCCACAAGGTACAATATGATGAAAGTGAAAGTGAACATGAACATGATAGTGATAGTGATGATGAAAATGAATTCACTAATGAACAACTCATGGACATGTTAGAACAAGCTGAATCTCTCATTCAATCCAAAAACAAGAAGTGCAAAGAATTGCCCAAGAAGTTAAAAGCTCTTGAGCAATCCTTTGATGAGCTCAATGCTAATCATGAGAGGCTAGTGGAAGCCCATGAGAAGCTTGGCAAGGCTCACACCAAGCTTGAGAAAGCTCACTCCTTATTGTTAGAAGAGAATAGGGAAAAGGTTGTCGTATCATGTGATGTGGGCACAACATGTGACTTAATTAAAGAATCACCCAACCCACCTATTGTTGTTGCCACTAAATCTTCTTGTAGGTCTTCATCCACCACCACCAACTCTACCTCTACTTCTAGTGTTAGTGTCACTTGTGATACCTCACTAAAGGTTGAGAATGAGACTCTCAAGAGAGAGGTGGATGAGCTCACTCACGCCCTAGGCAAGGCCTATGGTGGTGAGGCCCGCTTGCTAAAGTGCTTGGGTAGCCAAAGGTTTTCTCTCAACAAAGAGGGATTAGGCTATACCCCCAAGAAAGGCAAGGCGGCCTTTGCAACTCACAAGCCTAGTTTTGTGAAGAGCAATGGTTGGTATTGCAACAAATGCAAGCAAGTTGGGCACCTAGAGCTTAATTGCAATAAAGTGAACAAAAACAACAAAAATGCTAATGTATCTTACATTCCATTTGATTCTTGTTATGTGCTTACCAAGGGTGAGAATGGTGTGCATGCTAAGTTTGTTGGTACACCAATTGTGGGTCCAAAGAAGAAGGGCATTTGGGTACCAAAATGCTTAGTTACTAACCTCCAAGGACCCAAACAAGTATGGGTACCTAAGAAATATTGATTTGTTTTGTAGGTAAATTATAAAGCCGGAGGAAGGCATTGGGTACTTGATAGTGGGTGCACACAACACATGACCGGTGATTCAAGAATGTTCAATTCAATCAATCCAAATGATGACAATGGTGTTGATAGTATCACATTTGGTGACAATGGCAAAGCGAAGGTCAAAGGGCTTGGTAAAATTGCTATATCCAATGACTTGAGCATTTCCAATGACAAGAGTGATGCTTTTGCAACTTTCAAATCATTTGTCAAGAGAATACACAATGAGTTTGAAACAACCATCAAGAAAGTGAGAAGTGACAATGGAAGTGAATTCAAGAACACAAGAGTTGATGAGCTTTGTGATGAATTTGGCATTAGGCATCAATTCTCGGCCAAGTACACTCCACAATCAAATGGTCTTGTAGAGAGAAAGAATAGAACCTTGATTGACATGGCAAGATCAATGTTGAGTGAATACAATGTGAGTCATTCTTTTTGGGCCGAAGCAATCAACACGGCTTGCTACTATAGCAACCGACTCTATTGTCACCCAATGATGGAGAAGACACCATATGAGCTCTTGAATGGTAGAAAGCCCAACATTGCATACTTTCAGGTTTTTGGTTGCAAATGCTACATATTGAAGAAAGGCACTAGATTGAGCAAATTTGAAAAGAAATGTGATGAAGGCTTCTTGCTTGGTTACTCTACTACTAGCAAAGCTTATAGAGTTTGGAATTTGGCTAGTGGTACTCTTGAAGAGGTGCATGATGTTGAGTTTGACGAAACCAATGGCTCTCAAGAGGAAGATGAGAATATAGATGATGTGAGAGGCACTAAATTGGCCGATGCAATGAAGAACATGGATATTGGTGATTTAAGGCCTAGAGAGGTGATTGATGTTGAAGATGACAAAGATCAAGTGCTTCCTACCTCTAATGTGCAAGCTAGTGGTTCTCATGATCAAAATCAAGCTAGTACAAGTGGTACACAAGTGCAAGATCAACAAGCTAGTACATCATCTCATGATCAACCAAGTGCAAGCAATCAAGTGCAAATACTCCAACCAACAAATATTGCAGGAGATCATCCATTGGATCATATCATTAGTGACATTCAAAGAGGAGTGCAAACTAGATCAAGATTAGCATTATTTTGTGAGCATTTCTCCTTTGTGTCTCACATTGAGCCAAAGAAGATTGATGAAGCATTGAGAGATGTTGATTGGGTTAATGCTATGCATGAAGAGCTTAACAATTTCAAGAGAAATCAAGTATGGGAATTAGTTGGGAGGCCTAGTGATCATAATATCATTGATACTAGATGGGTCTTCTGCAACAAGCAAGATCAAGATGGGATAGTTGTAAGGAACAAAGCAAGATTGGTAGCACAAGGCTATACTCAAGTTGAAGGTCTTGACTTTGGTGAAACATATGCCCCGGTTGCAAGATTGGAAGCAATTAGGATCTTGTTGGCCTATGTTTGTCCACATAATATCAAGTTATATCAAATGGATGTAAAGAGTGCATTTCTCAATGGCTATATCAATGAAGAAGTTTATGTTGAGCAACCACCCGGTTTTGAATATGACAAGATAGTGCTAATCTTGATGCAAGATAGGTGCACAGTTTGCACCTAATGCACTGTAGTCTAAGAAACCATTTTGGACGCACATGTTGGTACTCCTAGGTGAAGGGGCTCAAGTGGATGCTCGGTTCGGTCTGTTTGGAGACAGTGCTAATCTTGATGCAAGATAGGTGCACCGTTAGCATGGAACAACTAAATGCATCGAAAACAATCTCGACGCACATGATGGAACTCCTAGATGACGTGTGTCATACGAAATGTTGCTTCGGTCTGTTTGGAGACAGTGTTAGTTTTGGTGCAAGATTGGTGTAAGGTTTGCACATAATGCAGCATAGGCTAAGAAACCATTTCAGACGCACCCGATGGTACTCCTAGCTAAATGGCTTAAGTGAAAGCTCGGTTTCGTCTATTTGGAGATAGTGCTAATGTTGATGCAAGATAGATGCACGGTCTGCATTGAACGTACCATATGCTTAGAAATTAATTTGGACACACCCACTAGAACTCCTTGATAACATGTGTCATATGGAATCTCGCTTTAGTGTGCTTAGAGACAGTATTAGTTTTGGTGCAAGATATGTGCACGGTTTGCGCCTAATGCACCAAAGTTTAAGAAACCATTTGGAAACACCTACTGGTACTCCTAGGTGAAGAGGCTCAAGTAGAGGCTTGGTTTGGTCTGTTTAGAGATAGTGCTAATCTTGATGAAAGATAGGTGCACGATTTGCATGGAACATACCATATGCTCATAAATCGATTTGGACGCACCAGATGGAACACCTAGATGACATGTGTCGTATGGAATCTCAATTTGGTCTGTTTAGAGACAGTGTTAGTTTCGGTGCAAGATAGGTAACCGGTTTTCACCTAATGCACCATAGGATAAGAAACCATTTTGGACGCACCCGATGGTACTCCTAGGTCAAGGGGCTCAAGTGAAAGCTAGGTTTGGTCTGTTTGGAGATAGTGCTAATCTTGATGCAAGATAGATGCACGGTTTGCATGGAACATACGATATGCTCAGAAATCAATTAGGACACACCTGATATAACTCCTTGATGAAGTGTGTCATATGGAATCTTCCTTCGGATCGTTTAGAGACAGTGTTAGTTTTGGTAGAAGATATGTGCACGGTTTACGCCAGATGCACCATAGGCTAAGAAACCATTTTAGACGCATCCGATGGTACTCGTAGTTGAAGAGGCTCAAGTGGAGGCTCGATTTGGTCTGTTCAGATATAGGGCCTATCTTGATGCAAGATAGTTGCACTGTTTGCATGCAACGTACCATATGTTAAGAAATCAATTTGGACGCACCCAATGGAAATCCTAGATGATGTGTGTCATATGGAATCTCGCTTCGGTCTGTTTGGTGACAATGTTAGTTTCGATGCAAGATAGGTGCATGGTTTGCATGGAACATGCCATATGCTTGGAAATCAATTTGGATGCACCCGATGGAACTCCTTGATGACGTGTGTCATATGGAATCTCGCTTTGGTCTGTTTAGAAATAGTGTTAGTTTTGGTGTAAGATATGTGCATGGTTTGCGCCTGATGCACCATAGTCTAACATACCATTTTGGAAGCACCTGTTGGTACTTCAGTGAAGAGGCTCAAGTGGAAGCTCGGTTTGATATATTTGGAGATAGTGCTAATCTTGATGCAAGATAGGTGCATGATTTGCAAGGAACATTCCATATGCTTAGAAATCAATTTGGACGCACCTAATGGAACTCCTAGATGATGTGTGTCATATGGAATCTTGCTTTGGTGTGTTTAGAAACATTGTTAGTTTCGGTGCAAGATAGGTGCATAGTTTGTGCCTAATGCACCATAGTCTAAGAAACCAATTTTGACACACATGTTTGTACTCTTAGATGAAGAGGCTCAAGTGGAAGCTCGGTTCGGTCTGTTTGGAGATAGTTCTAATTTTGATGCAAGATAGGTGCACGGTTTCCATGGAACATACCATATGCTTGGAAATCAATTTGGATGCACCCGATGGAACTCCTTGATGACGTGTGTCATATGGAATCTTGCTTTGGTGTGTTTAGAAACATTGTTAGTTTCGGTGCAAGATAGGTGCATAGTTTGCGCCTAATGCACCATAGTCTAAGAAACCATTTTGGACGCAGTATTTAGTACTACTGGGTGAAGAGGCTCAAGTGGAAGCTTGGTTCGGTCAGTTTGGAGATAGTGCTAATTCTTATGCAAGGTAGGCGCATGGTTTGCATGGAACATACCATATGCTTGGAAATCAATTTGGATGCACCCGATGGAACTCCTTGATGACGTGTGTTATATGGAATCTCGCTTCGGTCTATTTGGAGACATTGTTAGTTTCGATGCAAGACAGGTGCACAGTTTGAACTTAATGCACCATAGTCTAAGAAACTATTTTGGACGCACTTGTTGGTACTCCAAGGTGAAGGCGCTCAAGTGGATGCTGGGTTCGGTCTGTTTGGAGATAGTGCTAATCTTGATGCAAGATAGGTGCACGGTTGGAAATCAATCTGGACGCACATGATGGAACTCCTAGATGACGTGTGTCATACAAAATCTTGCTTTGGTTTGTTTGGAAACAGGGTTAGTTTCGGTGCAAGATAGGTGCAAGGTTTGCACATAATGCAGCATAGGCTAACAAACCATTTTGGACGCACCCGATGGTACTCATAGGTAAAAGGCTCAAGTGAAAGCTCGGTTTGGTCTATTTGGAGATAGTGCTAATCTTGATGCAAGATAGATGCACGGTCTGCATGGAACGTACCCTATCTTAGAAATTAATTTGGACACACCCGATAGAACTCCTTGATGACGTGTGTTATATGGAATATCGCTTTGGTGTGCTTAGAGAAGGTATTAGTTTCGGTGCAAAATATGTGCACGGTTTGCGCCTAATGCACCAAAGTCTATGAAACCATTTTGGAAGCACCTGTTGGTACTCCTAGGTGAAGAGGCTCAAGTGGAGGCTTGGTTCGGTCTGTTTAGAGATAGTGCTAATCTTGATGCAAGATAGGTGCATGATTTGTATGGAACATACCATATGCTCAGAAATCAATTTGGACGCACCAGATGGAACTGCTAGATGACATATGTCATATGGAATCTCACTTCGGTCCGTTTAGAGACACTGTTAGTTTCGGTGCAAGATAGGTGCACAGTTTGCACCTAATGCATCATAGGATCAGAAACCATTTTGGACGCACCCGATGGTACTCCTAGATCAAGGGGCTCAAGTGAAAGCTCAGTTTGGTCTATTTGGAGATAGTGCTAATCTTGATGCAAGATAGATGCACGGTTTGCATTGAACATACGATATGCTCAGAAATCAATTAGGATGCACCTGATATAACTCCTTGATGATGTGTGTCATATGGAATCTTGCTTCGGTTCGTTTAGAGAGAGTGTTAGTTTTGGTAGAAGATATGTGCACGGTTTACGCCTAATGCAACATAGGCTAAGAAACCATTTTAGACGCACCCGATGTTACTCGTTGTTGAAGAGGCTCAAGTGGAGGCTCGATTTGGTCTCTTCGGATATAGTACTAATCTTGATGCAAGATAGTCGCACAGTTTGCATGCAACGTACATATGTTAAGAAATCAATTTGGACGCACCCAATGGAACTCCTAGATGACGTGTGTCAAGTGGAATCTCGCTTCGGTTTGTTTGGAGACAATGTTAGTTTCGGTGCAAGATAGGTGCATAGTTTGTGCCTAATGAACCATAGTCTAAGAAACCATTTTTGACACACCTGTTTGTACTCCTAGATGAAGAGGCTCAAGTGGAAGCTTGGTTCTGTCTATTTGGAGATAGTGCTAATCATGATGCAAGTTAGGTGCACGGTTTGCATGGAACATACCATATGCTTGGAAATCAATTTAGATGCACCCGATGGAACTCCTTAATGACGTGTGTCATATGGAATCTCGCTTCGGTCCATTTGGAGATATTGTTAGTTTCAGTGCAAGATTGGTGCATAGTTTGCACCTAATGCACCATTGTCTAAGAAACCATTTTGGACGCACTTGTTGTTACTCCTAGGTGAATGGGCTCAAGTGGATGCTCGGTTCAGTCTGTTTGGAGATAGTGCTAATCTTAATGCAAGATAGGTGCACGGTTTGCATGGAACATACCAAATGCTTGGAAATCAATCAGGACGCACATGATGGAACTCCTAGATGACGTGTGTCATACGATATATTGCTACGGTCTGTCTGGAGACAGTGTTAGTTTCGGTGCAAGATAGGTGCAAGGTTTGCACATAATGCAGCATAGGCTAAGAAACCATTTTGGACGCACCCGATGGTACTCCTAGTTAAAAGGCTCAAGTGAAAGCTCGATTTGGAGATAGTGCTAATCTTGATGCAAGATAGATGCACAGTCTGCATGGAACATACCATATGTTTAGAAATTAATATGGACACACCCGATAGAACTCCTTGGTGATGTGTGTCATATGGAATCTCGCTTTGGTGTGCTTAGAGACAGTATTGTTTCGGTGCAAGAAATGTGCACGGTTTGCGCCTAATGCACCAAAGTCTAAGAAACCATTTTGGAGGCACCTGTTGGTACTCCTAGGTGAAGATGCTCAAGTGGAGGCTCGGTTCGGTCTGTTTAGAGATAGTGCTAATCTTGATGCAAGATAGGTGCACGATTTGCAAGGAACATACCATATGCTCGAAAATCAATTTGGACGCACCAGATGGAACTCCTAGATGACATGTGTCATTTGGAATCTTGCTTGGGTCTGTTTGGAGACAGTGTTAGTTTTGGTGCAAGATAGGTGCACGGTTTGCACCTAATGCACCATAGGATAAGAAACCATTTCGGACGCACCCGATGGTATTCCTAGGTCATGGGGCTAAAGTGAAAGCTCGATTTGGTCTGTTTGGAGATAGTGCTAGTCTTGATGCAAGATAGATGCACGGTTTGCATGGAACATACGATATGCTCATAAATCAATTAGGACGCACCTGATAACTCCTTTATGATGTGTGTCATATGGAATCTTGCTTCGGTTCGTTTAGAGACAGTGTTAGTTTAATGCACCATAGGCTAAGAAACCATTTTAGACGCACCCGATGGTACTCGTAGTTGAAGAGGCTCAAGTGGAGGCTCGATTTGGTTTGTTCAGATATAGTGCTAATCTTGATGCAAGATAGTTGCACAGTTTGCATGCAATGTACCATATGTTAAGAAATCAATTTGGATGCACCCAATGGAACTCCTAGATGACATGTGTCATATGGAATCTTGGTTCGATCTGTTTGGAGACAATGTTAGTTTCGGTGCAAGATAGGTGCATAGTTTGTGCCTAATGCACCATAGTCTAAAAAACCATTTTTGACGCACCTGTTTGTACTCCTAGATGAAGAGGCTCAAGTGGAAGCTCGATTCGGTCTGTTTGGAGATAGTGCTAATCTTGATGCAAGATAGGTGCACGGTTTGCATGGAACATACCATACGCTTGGAAATCAATTTGGATGCACCCGATGGATCTCCTCGACGATGTGTGTCATATGGAATCTCGCTTTGGTCTATTCAGATGCAGTGTTAGTTTCGGTGCAAGATATGTGCATGGTTTGCGCCTAATGCACCATAGTCTAAGAAACCATTTTGGAAGCATCTGTTGGTACTTCGGTGAAGAGGCTCAAGTGGAAGCTCAGTTTGATCTGTTTGGAGATAGTGCTAATCTTGATGCAAGATAGGTGCATAATTTGCAAGGAACATACCTACGCTTAGAAATCAATTTGGACGCACCCAATGGAACTCCTAGATGACGTGTGTCATATGGAATCTTGCTTATGTCCGTTTGTAGACATTGTAAGTTTTAGTTTAAGATAGGTGCACAGTTTGCGCCTAATGCACCATAGTCTAAGAAACCATTTTGGACGCACCATTTGGTACTCCTGGGTGAAGAGGCTCAAGTGGAAGCTTGGTTCGGTCAGTTTGAAGATAGTGTTAATCCTTACTTAAGGTAGGTGGTTGGTGTGCATGGAACATACCATATGCTTAGAAATCAATTTGGATGCACCCGATGGAACTCCTTGATGACGTGTGTCATATGGAATCTCGCTTCGGTCCATTTGGAGACATTGTTAGTTTCGGTGCAAAATAGGTGCACTGTTTGCACCTAATGCACCATAGTCTAAGAAACTATTTTGGTCGCACTTGTTCGTACTGCTAGGTGAAGGGCCTCAAGTGGTTGCTCGGTTCGGTCTGTTTGGAGATAATGCTAATCTTGATGCAAGATAGGTGCACGGTTTGCATGGAACATACCAAATGCTTGGAAAACAATCCGAAAGCACATGATGGAACTCCTAGATGACGTGTGTCATACGAAATCTTGCTTCGGTCTGTTTGGAGACAGTGTTAGTTTCGGTGCAGGATAGGTGCAAGGTTTGCACATAATGCAGCATAGGCTAGGAAACCATTTTGGATGCACCCGATGGTACTCCTAGGTAAAAGGCTCAAGTGAAAGCTCGGTTTGGTCTATTAGGAGATAGTACTAATCTTGATGCAAGATAGATCTACGGTCTGCATGGGACGTACCATATGCTTAGAAATTAATATGGACACACCCGATAGAACACCTTGATGACGTATGTCATATGGAATCTCACTTTGGTGTGCTTAGAGACAGTATTAGTTTCGGTGCAAGATATGTGCACGGTTTGCGCCTAATGTTCCAAAGTCTAAGAAACCCTTTTGGAAACACCTGTTAGTACTCCTACGTGAAGAGGCTCAAGTGGAGGCTCGGTTCGGTCTGTTTAGAGATTGTCGACGAAAGCTGGTCGGCAGTCTACCTTGGGGTATACCCACGGTAGTAGTTTATCGGTAGACGGTGCGCAAACTACGAACTCGATGGTGACGCAAGACACGGACAAGCTTTTTATCCAGGTTCGGCCGCCGAATTGGCTTAATACCTACGTCCTGCGTCTGATTGTATTGATTTGTGTTGAGAGAATATGATGTCCTAGGGGGTCCCTTGCCTCTCCTTATATAGTCCGGAGGGCAGGGTTACAGATCTGGAAACTAATCCTAGTCGGTTACAATTGCCATAGATAGTTCGATATCAATTCCTATTCTAACCGACTAGAATCCTGCTTGATCTCCACGTCTTGTTTCCTTGCGCGAAACTCCAAGCTGTCGGATCAAACCTTGGGCTTGTCTCGTAATGGGCCAAGCCTCCTGGCCCAAGTCTAGCCGTAAGGGTATAGGGGTCTATACCCCCACAGCTAGTCCCCGAGCACCATGTATTGTGATGTAACACGTCGTCTTGAGCTTCTTCGATCAGTGAGGCTTGACATCTTCAGTAAACAAAAAAGTCACCCAAACAGTTGCAACGGTACTTTGACCAACTCAAAAGACAGTTGATCAACATTGTCATCGAAGAAGCTGGTTGTTCGAAGAATGCATGGTGCTCTAAATTAAAAAAGATTTCTTTCCTGGTGAAGTGTGCCCACTTTACTTCTAAGAAAATTATAAACTTCAAAAAAGCAAGCATATTCACCGCAAGGTGAAGTGTGCCCACTTAGTCCCCGAGCCTGGTAGTAGGTGACGTAGGTGCGTGGTGCCAGGGTCAAAAGAAAAGTCCTCAAAAAATTCTGTAACTGAGATGCATCGCCAGATGCATCGTACCGATGTAGTCCCCGAGCTTGCTGGAAGGCGAAGTATGAGCCTTGTAGCAAGGTCTAAAAAATTAAATTTACCAGTCCGTCTGCAATTGAATAGACTGATCGACCAGTCCCCGGGTGTACAACAGTATGACCACCAGGACCCAAGCACCAAGTGCGCTCCTTAAAATTCTGCGTTGCTATGCTGGACGACCAGTCCCCGAGCATCAAGCGCTTAGTGGTCGGTGCGATATTTAGAAGTTCCGAGCTGATGGACTAGGCGACCAGTCCCCGAGCATCAAGTGCTCGGTGGTCGGTGCGATATTTTGAAGTTCCGAGCTGATGGACTAGGCGACCAGTCCCCGAGCATCAAGTGCTCGGTGGTCGGTGTAGTCTTTGAAGTTCCGTGCCGATAGACTGGGCGACCATTCCCCGAGCATCAAGTGCTCGGTGGTCGGTACAGTCTTTGAAGTTCCGAGCCGATTGACTAGGCGACCAGTCCCCGAGCATCAAGTGCTCGGTGGTCGCTGCAGTCTTCGAAGTTCCGAGCCGATAGACTGGGCGACCAGTCCCCGTGCATCAAGTGCTCGGTGGTCGGTACAGTCCCCGGATTGTTGACTCCCTACCAGTTTTGTCTGGTTGTTTTGAAAATTTTCCACACAAAGAGTTGACATGACGAGACCTTCTGACGGGATGTCAGATGGATGCATGAAAAGTTGCGCCTGGCAACTGTACAGCCGCCCTTTGCGCGGTTTGAGAAAAGGAAACCATCAATTTGTACGAAAACTCCGCCGCGTTAATTGTCGATAATCATTGAAAACCAAAACGCCGCATCCGCCGTATGGCCCGCACACTTCCCGAGGATGCGGGAAGTGGGAGGGGTGAAGTTGTGGGTTATAAGAGCTCGACAGTTCCCCCTTTACTGATTACCCTGCCATTGCTTTCAAACCTTCCACTCTTGCCTCCTTCAACCATCTACGCCTTCGAATCCACTTCCTCGACTCCAATGGCGAAGAGCGACTCCAAGAAGAGGGCCGAGCTTATGGCCAGGGAGTGGAAGAAGTCCCGCAGCACCGCCAAGTCTCTTGGTGACCTCGTCGATATGGGGCTTCTGCACGGCCCAGAGCTCGGCGGCTGGAGAGCGCCGGAAGGAGAGAGCTTCCCCGACCCCCGTGCTGGTGAGATCGTGGTGTTCGAAGACTTCGTTAAGAGGGGTTTTGGGGTTCCTGTTCATCCCTTTCTTCAGGGTCTACTTCTTTATTATGAGATCGGGATTTGCAATCTGCACCCGAACTCAATCCTTCTTATTTCTACTTTTATCCATTTGTGCGAAGCCTATGTTGGCATAGAGCCGCACTTCGACCTTTTCCGCTATCTTTTTTGTTTAAGAAAGAAGGGAGCAGTTGGAGGCTCCAAGGTTGCTGGTGGAGTATACCTCAACCTTCGCGACGGAATGAAAAACCGCTACCTGCACTGTCCATGGAACACTTCCCTGACCGAATGGTACAGGAAGTGGTTCTACATCAGGGAGGAACCGGGCAGCTCCACGTTCTGCGACGTGGGATACATCCCTGAGAAGAGGGTGAGCTGGACCGACCGCCCGGAGTTCGACGGTCAAGTGGCGGACCTCATGAAGCTGATCGACTGGTCGCGCCTGGACAGGCTTGGCGTGGTCGGCAACTTCATTTGTCGTTGGGTGATGCCCGGCCAGAAGAGGGTGCACTCGGCGTACGAGTACGCCGGAAGCCTAGACCCGACCAGGATGCGACCTGAAGTCTTGGAGAAAGCGGAGGTGCAGCAGCTGTTGAACGAGCTGTTCAACTTCGCGGATGAGAGCTTCGTCCGTGGCAGTGATCGGGTGCAAGCCTTCAAGTTGGGGCGACCAGCACCTAAGGTATCTTACTGATTATTTTTCCTTAGCATTCGTTATTGTCTGCTGCTGACTTATTTTTGCTACTTCTTGCAGATCGGAGATGTGGATCGGTGCACGGTGTATGTGTCAATTGCACTCGGGATGGAAAATCCTGCGGGGGAGGAGCCACCAGAGGAGGATGCTCGGTGTACTCGGTACACCAGCAGCGAGGAGGACCAGGCCCGTCCCATCCCGACCACCGAGGAAAGAGTGGTGGGGAAAAGGCCAATGGCGGCGGATCCTTCGCCTGCGGCGACGCTGCCAGCGGAGAGCAGCCAAGCACCGAAGCGCCGTCGGCTCGTCCGGATTACCGACGACGATGACGAGGAGCAGGAAGCCGCACCGTCGCTAGTCCGACGGCCTCGTAGCCGTCCGGACAGTGCGCCGACCACCACTGGTCGGGTGGCCAGCGATCCTCCTTCGCTGCGCGTTACAGAGACGGGAGCCCAAGCGCCAACCAGCCGGGCTCGGAGGAGGTTCACCGTGACCCACCGTCGATCGGATCTGTAAGTGTTCGACTTACGTATTTTGGCGTTTTTTTTACTGAAAATGCTGCTTTGATTTTTAGCGCGGCGTCGGATGTCAACCCCGACGACGCCGCCGGACAAAGGGTGGCCGAGCCTGCTTGCGCTGCTGAAGACGCGGCGCCGCAGACCACAGATCAGCCTGCGGCGGCAGCTGCTGCTACAGGCATCGAGGGAGAGTCTGCCCCGGCGAGTGCCGCGGCGAGCACTCTGCCGAGGGATGGGGAGGCAGGAAGGACCGCTCCCCCAAGTAGCGTCGCGGAAGGGGAAGATAGAGCACCAACCCCTCCCCCTGCCGAAGAGAGGAGGGTCCCAACGCCACCCCAGGCAGGGGCCTCTTCGTCCGCAGGCGCCCTGGGCCTGGCCTAGGGGCCGGTGATGCCTTCGACCACAACTGGTGGCGGTGCAGCGAACGAGGAAGCCCGGGCATTCTCCGACGACGAGGTGGAGGAAATTGAAGGTCGCCCCCGTGATGGCCGCCAGCACGTGTATGTGTGGCGCCAACGCGGGGACCACTTCATCGGGCATGAGGAGCTCGCGGAGACGGAGGAGGCCGATAGAGTGGAGCGCGCGGCCAAGCGACTCGTGGATGAAGTCAAGGTAAGTGATCCTTAGCGCTGTTCGACACTTGTTATGTTGTATTGTTGGGTCGACACATGTTTTCCATGTAGGGCGCAATGAAAACGGCGAAGTACCGAAAGAGGTGCTTCGACCAAATAGAAGGTATTGTGGCCGAGAATAAGGCCTTGTCCGCAGAGGTGGACCGTCTGCGGTCGGAGATTGGGGAGAAAGTAGCCGAGAAGAGCCCTCAGGAAGGGCACTGTCTCGAGCTTACCCGACGCTTAGCCGACCAGTATCGGCTGCGAGAAGGTTAGTCTCGTACTTTAGGCGGCTGTATGTGACCGCGTTATTTGAATTTGCTGATCTGGGAATTATTCGTGCAGACATGGAGGAGGAGGTCGCGCGCCTTCGGCAGGAGAAAGAGCAGCTCAGCCAAGAGCTTGTCGGGGCACTGGAGGCCGGACGCCGAGCAGAGGAGGAGCTGAGCCGGAAGGACCGGGAGTTGTCTGGTAATACGCACCGCCTCCGTTATTCGTCGTTTATCTCTCTTTTATCTTTGATATACTGAATCTAACATCTTGCTTGACTTGCAGTGCTCAAGGTGAACGCCAAGAAGCACCTGGACGAGCTGGTCAGGGACCGGGACTCCTGGAAGGTCAATTGTTGTAAGATCTGGAAAGGAGTGTCCCCGATCCTGGACTTGATCTGCCCCGAGCTCCCGGAGAGCCAGCCCCGCGCGCCCAAACTGACGCCAGTTGAAAAGGCGCAACGGGCGTGGGACTGGCTTCAGCAGTTCGTGAAGGACGCTGGGGAGTTTGCTGGTGCGCACATCCTTAGCATGGTGCGCGCCCACTACCCCCTGGTCGATTTGACCAGGCTGGAGAAGGGGTACCCCAAGGAGGTCGGCCCGTAGGAGGCGGACGAGCTTCGGGGTGGTCTGCTGGACTTGTCGTCGACGGTGATCGGCGACATCAACCTATGTGGAACGGCCACTCCCCCCGACCAGCCAGGTTCAGACCGGTCGGCCAGGGAGCTGTCGGGCGCGTCTATTGCGGGAGATGGGCGGTCGACGCCTGCGGTCTCGACCAGCCAGGCGCCGGTGGCCCTGACCCCTTCGTCCGGGCAGCAAGGCCAGGTGTGTGATCAGCCCGAGCAGTAGGCCAGTAGGATAGCCTGTAGGAGTAGGCTAGTGTCCGCCCGTCAGGGTGTTTATTGTAAACTTTGTATGTAAAGTTTGTAATAAAGTTTTGAATTTGTCATGACTACTATTTTGAGCGCTGTGAAGTTGTCGGAGTGACGTGTCACTGTGTTTGATTCATGGTCGTTAAGAGTTTCCGTCGCAGAGGATATTGTTGTTCTTCGCCGAAAACTCTGCGTGTAAACAAAGTATAGCCAAAAAAGAAAAACTTTTATTACTACCAACTATAAGAGACTTACAAGCAAAAGTTACTGGAACTTATGGATAAAATCGGTGCAGTTTGTCTATGTGCCAAGAGTTAGGCACGCGTGTTCCATCTGGATACGCCAATCTGTAGGATGTAGGTCGTGTGACTTCAGCGACCACAAAAGGTCCCTCCCAAGGAGTGGCTAGCTTGTGCATTCCTTCCTGGCTTGTTTTCCACCTGAGTACCAGATCGCCGACCACGAAAGAACGGTCCTTTATGTTCCTGTTATGGTACCGCCTGACTGCCGCAAGATACTTTGCTGTTCGGAGACAAGAATTCAGACGCTTTTCCTCTATGCAGTTGATTTCGAGTTCTCTGGCGCTGTCGGTTGTTGACTGGTCGAAATTTTCAATCCTAGGAGAACTAAAGGTTATGTCAGATGGTAGGACTGCCTCGGCGCCGTAGACCATGAAGTAGGGTGACACTCCCGTGTTCCGACTAGTCTGGGTTCGTAGACCCCAGACCATAGCTGGTAACTCTTTCATCCATCGACCAGGTGCTTTGTCGTTCTCGATGTACAACCTTTTCTTGAGGGCGTCAATGATCATTCCGTTCGCACGCTCGACCTGACCATTTGCCCGTGGGTGTGCTACTAACATGTATTTTATGACTATGCCCCTATCATCGCAGAAGTCCCAAAATGCAGTGCCAGTAAACTGAGTACCCAGGTCGGTGATTATGCTGTTCGGGATCCCGAATCTGTGTATGATTTGACTGAGGAATTCCACAGCCTTCTCGGAGGTCGCTTTTACCAGTGGCATGTATTCGATCCATTTTGAGAACTTGTCGATTAATACAAAGACGAACTTGAAGTTACCAGGGGCCGGTTTAAATGGCCCGATCATGTCGAGTCCCCAGCAGGCAAAAGGCCAGGATGACGGGATAGTTTGAATCTCGTGAGCAGGTACGTGGGTCCTTTTATCGAAGAACTGGCACCCCACACAGTGTCGAACCAGTTTTTCGGCGTCATTGACCGCGGTTGGCCAATAAAATCCTACTCGGAAAGCTTTACCGACCAGCGTTCTGGATGCAGCGTGGTTGCCGCAGGATCCGGCATGTATGTCTTCGAGGAGTTTGATGCCATCATCTTGAGATATGCATTTGAGTAGTACCTCGGAGCTTGCATTTTTTCGCATGAGTTTGCCATCCATCAGTATGTAATTCTTTGATCGTCGAATGAGGCGTTCGTTCTCTGTTTTGTCCTGAAAACCCGTACCATCCGATATGTACTTGATGAACGGGGCACGCCAATCACGACCACTGGTTGTCGGAGTGGCATCGTCTATGAGCATGGTTTCCGTGGGTTGCTTTTCGACCAGGCCAGAGCCCACGCTTGGCTCATGGATGTTCTGGACGAAAACACCCTGTGGGATCGGGGCCTGAGATGACCCTAACTTTGACAACGCATCAGCTGCCTGGTTCTTATCCCGGACCACGTGGATGTACTCTATGCCGTAGAAGTTGGTTTCCCATTTGCAAATTTCTTTGCAGTAAAGATCCATGTTCTCGTGGGTCGCATCCCACTCCTTGTTGAGCTGGTTGATAACTAAAGCAGAGTCGCCATAGACATAGAGGCGTTTGACTCCCAGCTCGACGGCTAGCCTTATGCCATGTAGGCATGCTTCGTATTCGGCGACGTTGTTTGATGCCGGGAAAAGGATCCTAAGGACATAACGCAGCTTGTCCTTGTTAGGTGATACAAAGAGTATCCCAGCGCCGGCGCCGTTGATGTTCAAGGACCCGTCAAAAAACATTGACTAGTGGTCGGAGACGTCGGGAACGGGAGGCTCGTTGAGATCCGTCCATTCAACAATGAAATCGACCAGGGCCTGAGACTTGACTGTGGTGCGGCTCTGGAATTCCAGGGAAAATGGGCATAACTCCATCGCCCATTTTACAATTCTACCGTTGGCGTCTTTATTGCGCAGAATGTCCCCAAGAGGAAAGCTGGTGGTTACCAAGACTCGATGGCCGTCGAAGTAGTGCTTCAGCTTTCTTGATGTTATTAGAATAACATACATGAGCTTCTGTATTTGTGGATACCTGGCCTTGGATTCGTTTAGGACTCCGCTTATGAAGTAAACGGGTCTCTGGACCTTGTAGACGTGACCTGGCTCATCTCGCTCGACCACTATTGCCGTGGAGACAACCCTGTCGGTTGCAGCAATGTAAAGGAGTAGGTCTTCATTGGGCTGAGGTGCTGTAAGAACAGGCGGGGAAGTGAGGAAAGCCTTAAGCTGGGTGAACGCAGCGTCGGCTTCCTCTGTCCAGGAGAACTTTTCCGACGCCTTCAAGAGTTTGAAGAAAGGGAGGCCTTTTTCTCCTAGTCTTGAGATGAAACGGCTGAGCGCGGCCATACACCCGGTGAGCTTCTGAATGTCTTTGGCATTTTTAGGTGGTCGCATGTCAAGTACTGCTTTTACTTTTGAGGGATTCGGCCGTATGCTGTCGCGACTGACAACGTTGCCGAGCAGTAGACCAGAAGGAACGCCGAAGATGCACTTCTTGGGGTTAAGCTTCCACTTGTATCTATTAAGCGCCTTAAAGGTTCGATCTAGGTTGTCGATTAGGGTGTTTGCATCTCTTGTTTGGACGACCACGTCATCGACATAGGCCTCGACGAGGTCATCACGAATCTCGTCGTGGAGGCATTGCTGGATGGCCCGTTGATAGGTGGCTCCGGCGTTTTTGAGTCCGAATGACATGGTCGTGTAGCAATATGCGCCGAAAGGAGTAATGAAAGATGTTTTTATCTGATCGTCCTCCTTTAGCGAGATCTGGTGATAACCAGAGTAGCAGTCTAGAAAAGAGAGGAGTTCGCATCCGGCCGTTGAGTCGACCACCTCGTCGATGCGAGGGAGACCAAAAGGATCTTTAGGACAGTGTTTATTGAGATCAGTGTAATCAACGCACATTCTCCATTCATTATTCTTTTTGCGTACAAGAACCGGATTGGCGAGCCAATCGGGGTGATACACTTCTTTTATGAATCCGGCTGCTAGAAGCCGTGTTATTTCTGTCCTAATAGCCTCCTTTTTGTCACGAGCGAACCGTCGCAGCTTTTGCTTGATTGGTCTTGCGGTCTTCGAGACATTTAAGGAGTGCTCGATCAGGTTTCGTGGGACGCCAGGCATGTCTGCGGGTTTCCATGCAAAAACGCTCACGTTGTCCCTTAGAAACCTGACGAGCGCGTCTTCCTATTTTGGATCCAGATTGGCTCCGATGAGGGCCGTCTTCTCGGGGCTGCCGTCGACCAGCTGCACTTCTTTGTACTCCTTGGATTTTGAGTTCTTTCTGGCGGTCTCCTGCTCGGGTAATGGGAGCTGGTCGGGAGGCAGCTGCGTGGCTTGGGCTGCTGTTTCTGCCATGCGGACGGAGAGGTCGATTGCCTCAGTAATCTTGAAGCTTTCCTCTTCGCAGGTATACGTGGTGTAGACGTTGCCTCTGACGGTTAGGACACCCTTCTCCGTAGGCATTTTAAGGACCAGGTATGAGTAGTGCGGGACTGCCATGAACTTTGTCAACGATGGTCGGCCCAGTATGGCGTGGTAGGTCCCGTCGTAGTCCGCGACCACAAAGTTGATGAACTCTGTCCGAAAGTGGTCGGGTGTGCCGAATTGGACAGGCAATGTTATCTGTCCGAGGGGCACTGAACTCTGACCTGGCAAAACCCCCCAGAATTGAGCATCGTAGGGTTTTAGTTGTGCGGGAGATATTTTGAGGGCGGGCAGACTGTTGCGGAAGAGGATGTCGATGGAGCTTCCCCCGTCCACGAGCACGTGCTCGAATCTGATGCTGTTGATGCAAGGGTCCAGGATCAGAGGGAAACGACCTGGCTCTGGGATAGCGGCCCACTAATCCTTCCTGCTGAATGAGATCTCCCTGTGCGACCATGGGGGAAATTTTGGGTCTGCGATCAGCCCGTCCGTGCTGTCTATGTTGAGGCAGGCTCTCTTTAATAGCTTTCTCTCTCGCTTAGATTCGATGGAGACCTTGCCCCTGAAGTTGGAGTGGACCACATCAGTGGGGCTGACGTATTGGTGTCGGAGGTCCCTATCTTGGTCCTCGTCCTCGTCTTCGTGGTCGTGCCCGTCTCGCTTGCCATTTTTCTTGGTGGAGTACTCTTGGGCGGCCCGCCGTGTGTAGATGCTTTTGAGGACGCGACACTCCTCCATGGTATGATTAGACTTTGGATGCAGTTGGCACGGTCCCTTCAACGTTTTGTTGTAGTCTTCTTGGTAGTCCCGCCGCCCGTTGGGACGTTTGACCGTATTCACTTCATGGTCGTAGTCGCGGGGGCGCTTTCCTCTGTAATCGTCGCGATTGTCGCGGCGCCGATCCCAACCTTCTCTGTGATCGCGGTTGTCGGGGCGGCGGTGGTTCCTGTTGTCGTAGCGACCGCGACCGTCATCTCGCCGGGGAGGCTGGTCAGGACCTCTCGCATCGTCTCGGATTAGTTTCTCTGCGTCGTCGGCATCGGCGTAATTTTTAGCCGTGGCGAGGAGTTCCGCCACCGTTGTTGGCCGTTTGCGCAACAGCTTGTTCCTCAGCGCTTCATGGAAACGCAAGCCCTTGATGAAGGCAGAGATGGCCTCGTCGTGGGAAATCTTCAGGATCTTAAGGTGCATATCCGAGAATCGTCGGATGTAATCGCGCAGAGGTTCATTCTTCCTGTCCCTTATCCTTTCGAGGTCGTACTTGTTTCCAGGCTGCTCGCATGTGGCGATGAAGTTGTCGATGAAAGCCTGGCGTAGCTCTTCCCAAGAGTCGAAGGAGTCCTCGGGCAAGCCAAGGAGCCACTGATGACCAGCCTGGTCGAGGACTACAGGGAAGTAGTTGGCCATGACGTGCTCATCTCCCGCTGCTGATCGGACGGCAATTTCATAGAGAGTGATCCAGTTCTCTGGATTTTCCTTGCCGTCGTATTTTTTAAGTTTTTCGAGCTTGAAATTGCGGGGCCACACGACCTGGCGGAGGTGTGAGGAGAACTGTCTTAGGCCCGGGGGGCCGTGCGTTGCATCGTACTCGATACGGCGCAGGTTTTCGTGGACTGCCCTCTCTGTGGCGCCTGTTGATGCGGTC
The DNA here is from genome assembly GCF_000003195.3 of Sorghum bicolor. Lineage (NCBI taxonomy): Eukaryota > Viridiplantae > Streptophyta > Magnoliopsida > Poales > Poaceae > Sorghum > Sorghum bicolor. The sequence goes on from NC_012871.2 coordinate 34,245,812, forward strand.
CCGGGCATCTTTGGGAGGGATGTTGTATCGGAGATCCCTGTGCTGGTTTACTTCTTGACCGCGCCTGCGGTTCTACTCGCGGTGACCGTCAGTGTCCCGACTACCATCGTTACGCCGTGAATCTTTTCGATGGTTGTTGGGAGAGCAGCTGCGGTGATACCTGCTGGGAGGCGGTGAGGTCTGGCTACGATTGGTCTGGTCGGAGGTGGCTTCCGTATAAGAGACGTCCTGGACTCTTTTGGGCAGAGTGGCTGTCTGTCCCATTGCGGCAATCAGGTGTGCTCGGACGCTGGTTCGGACTCCCTGGCACTCAGGGGTATCAGGGAGCCGATCTAGATTAGCCATGGCGACAGCCACGTTTGCGCTTGGCGTTTTTAGAGTGGCTGGTCCCCGACCATGTCAAAAGCGTCGCTGAGGTTATGCGGCGGAATTTGTCGTTGCTCATCTGCGCGTCGTCGGGCGCGATCGGCGTTGCGCTGCTCGCGGAGCTGCCTCTGCTCGTCCGTTTCTCCATCAACGACCGGCTCGTCGGCGCTGACGTTAAAAACAATGTCCCCTCGCCGGGGGGGGGGGGGGAACACCGGGAAACGAGGGAAACCCGGAGGGTGTGAAGGCAAATCCAGGTCGTAGTCCTCGTCTTCGGAGTTTATAACTTCGGTGGGGACGAAACCGATGCTTGAGTTGGTGCTGGAGGCCTGACCGTCCCGTAGCTCTCGGATCGTCACCATGTTGACGTAGTGACGAGCTGGTCGATCGTTCCTTTTCGGCGGCCAATCTGCCTTGCTGAAAACGGATTGGACGTGCCGTGAGTAGAGAGAGGCTGAGTTGTTCAGGCCACAAGGATAATCTTCCTCCTTAAGCTTGACGGTCCGTCCTGAGGGAGTTGAAGTTATCGTCAGAGACGTTCCCAGCCGTTCGTGTGTAACGACACGAGTTGGCCGGCGGAATTTGAAGAAATCCGTTGAAGCGGCTTGATCATCCTGGCGCAGGATTCCATCTACTAGTTGGGAGGCTTCAAGTAGCTTGGAATCAGCGCGATCAAGCACTTGAAGAAGGTCCGAGCAGTCGATCTTCTTTCCCTTGTAGAGCGGGAACGGTGGTCGGGAGCTCGGTGCCGCCATCCGGGTGGTCGGAGGCGACGTGATCTCAGATTGGATCTGAGTTTCCTTCGAAACCGTGGTCGTAAGGCCACCGCCGTGCGTCGTCCACGTGATCTGGCCGACGGTGAACGTGAGGCCTCCGGGCACGGTCGCGGAAGCTGGGATTGTAACCATCTTGTTCGCCGGAGAAGTTGCACGCACACCCCCTACCTGGCGCACCACTGTCGACGAAAGCTGGTCGGCAGTCTACCTTGGGGTATACCCACGGTAGTAGTTTATCGGTAGACGGTGCGCAAACTACGAACTCGATGGTGACGCAAGACATGGACAAGCTTTTTATCCAGGTTCGGCCGCCGAATTGGCGTAAGACCTACGTCCTGCGTCTGATTGTATTGATTTGTGTTGAGAGAATATGATGTCCTAGGGGGGTCCCTTGCCTCTCCTTATATAGTCCGGAGGGCAGGGTTACAGATGTGGAAACTAATCCTAGTCGGTTACAATTGCCATAGATAGTTCGATATCAATTCCTATTCTAACCGACTAGAATCCTGCTTGATCTCCACGTCTTGTTTCCTTGCGCGAAACTCCAAGCTGTCGGATCAAACCTTGAGCTTGGAGATAGTGCTAGTCTTGATGCAAGATAGATGCACGGTTTGCATGGAACATACGATATGCTCAGAAATCAATTAGGACGCACCTGCTAACTCCTTGATGATGTGTGTCATATGGAATCTTGCTTCGGTTCGTTTAGAGACAGTGTTAGTTTTGGTAGAAGATATGTGCACGGTTTACGCCTAATGCACCATAGGCTAAGAAACCATTTTAGACGCACACGATAGTACTCGTAGTTGAAGAGGCTCAAGTGGAGGCTTGATTTGGTCTGTTTAGATATAGTGCTAATCTTGATGCAAGATAGTTGCACAGTTTGCATGCAACGTACAATATGTTAAGAAATCAATTTGGACGCACCCAATATAACTCCTAGATGACGTGTGTCATATGGAATCTCGCTTCGGTCTATTTGGAGACAATGTTAGTTTCGGTGCAAGATAGGTGCATAGTTTGTGCCTAATGCACCATAGACTAAGAAACCATTTTTGACACACCTGTTTGTACTCCTAGATGAAGAGGCTCAAGTGGAAGCTCGGTTCGGTCTGTTTGGAGATAGTGCTAATCTTGATGCAAGATAGGTGCACGGTTTGCATGGAACATACCATAGCTTGGAAATCAATTTGGATGCACCCGATGGATCTCCTCGATGATGTGTGTCATATGAAATCTCACTTTGGTCTATTTAGATGCAGTGTTTGTTTCGGTGCAAGATATGTGCATGGTTTCCGCCTAATGCACCATAGTCTAAGAAACCATTTTGGAAGCATCTGTTGCTACTTCGGTGAACAGGCTCAAGTGGAAGCTCGGTTTGATCTGTTTGGACATAGTGCTAATCTTGATGCAAGATAGGTGCATGATTTGCAAGGAACATACCATATGCTTAGAAATCAATTGGGACGCACCCAATGGAACTCCTAGATGACATGTGTCATATGGAATCTTGCTTCTGTTCGTTTGTAGACATTGTTAGTTTTAGTTCAAGATAGGTGCACAGTTTGCGCCTAATGCACCATAGTCTAAGAAACCATTTTGGACGCACTATTTGGTACTCTTGGGTGAAGAGGCTCAAGTGGAAGCTTGGTTCGGTCAGTTTGGAGATAGTGCTAATCCTTATGCAAGGTAGGTGCATGCTTTGCATGGAACATACCATATGCATGGAAATCAATTTGGATGCACCCGACGGAACTCCTTGACGACGTGTGTCATATGGAATCTCGTTTCGGTCCATTTGGAGACATTGTTAGTTTCGGTGCAAGATAGGTGCACAGTTTGCACCTAATGCACCATAGTCTAAGAAACCATTTTGGACGCACCCGATGGTACTCCTAGGTGAAGGGGCTCAAGTGGATGCTCGGTTCGGTCTGTTTGGAGATAGTGCTAATCTTGATGAAAGATAGGTGCACGGTTTGCATGGAACATACCAAATGCTTGGAAATCAATCTGGACGCACATGATGGAACTTCTAGATGACGTGTGTCATACAAAATCTTGCTTTGGTCTGTTTGGAGACAGTATTAGTTTCAGAGCAAGATAGGTGCAAGGTTTGCACATAATGCAGCATAGGCTAAGAAACCATTTTGGACGCACCCGATGGTACTCCTAGGTAAAAGGCTCAAGTGAAAGCTCGGCTTGGTCTATTTGGAGATAGTGCTAATCTTGATGCAAGATAGATGCACGGTCTGCATGGAACATACCATTTGCTTAGAAATTGATTTGGACACACCCGATAGAACTCCTTAATGACGTGTGTCATATGGAATCTCGCTTTGGTGTGCTTAGAGGTAGTATTAGTTTTGGTGCAAGATATGTGCACGGTTTGCGCCTAATGCACCAAAGTCTAAGAAACCATTTTGGAAGCACCTGTTGGTACTCCTAGGTGAAGAGGCTCAAGTGGAGGCTCGGTTCGGTCTGTTTAGAGATAGTGCTAGTCTTGATGGAAGATAGGTGCACGATTTGCATGGAACATACCATATGCTTGGAAATCAATTTGGATGCACCCGATGGAACTCCTTGATGACGTGTGTCATTTGGAATCTCGCTTTGGTCCATTTGGAGACATTGTTAGTTTCGGTGCAAGACTGCACAGTTTGCAACTAATGCACCATAGTCTAAGAAACCATTTTGGACGCACTTGTTGGTACTATTAGGTGAAGGGGCTCAAGTGGATGCTCGGTTCGGTCTGTTTGGAGATAGTGCCAATCTTGATGCAAGATAGATGCATGGTTTGCATGGAACATATGATATGCTTAGAAATCAATTAGGACGCACCTGTTATAACTCCTTGATGATTTGTATCATATGGAATCTTGCTTCGGTTCGTTTAGAGATAGTGTTAGTTTTGGTAGAAGATATGTGCACGGTTTACGCCTAATGCACCATAGGCTAAGAAACCATTTTAGACGCACCCGATGGTACTTGTAGTTGAAGAGGCTCAAGTGGAGGCTCGATTTGGTCTGTTCGTATATAGTGCTAATCTTGATGCAAGATAGTTGCATAGTTTGCATGCAACGTACCATATGTTAAGAAATCAATTTGGACGCACATAATGGAAGTCCTAGATGATGTGTGTCATATGGAATCTCGCTTCGGTCTGTTTGGAGACAATGTTAGTTTCGGTGCAAGATAGGTGCATAGTTTGTGTCTAATGCACCATAGTCTAAAAAACCATTTTTGACGCACCTGTTTGTACTCCTAGATGAAGAGGCTCAAGTGGAAGCTCGGTTCGGTCTGTTTGGAGATAGTGCTAATCTCGATGCAAGATAGGTGCACGGTTTGCATGGAACATATGCTTGGAAATCAATTTGGATGCACCCGAAGGATCTCCTCGATGATGTGTGTCATATGGAATCTCGCTTTGGTATATTCAGATGCAGTGTTAGTTTCGGTGCAAGATATGTGCATAGTTTGCGCCTAATGCACCATAGTCTAAGAAACCATTTTGGAAGCATCTGTTGGTACTTCGGTGAAGAGGCTCAAGTGGAAGCTCTGTTTGATCTGTTTGGAGATAGTGCTAATCTTGATACAAGATAGATGCACGGTCTGCATGGAACATACCTATGCTTAGAAATCAATTTGGACGCACCCAATGGAACTCCTAGATGACGTGTGTTATATGGAATCTTGCTTCTGTCCGTTTGTAGACATTGTAAGTTTTAGTTCAAGATAGGTGCACAGTTTGCGCCTAATGCACCATAGGCTAAGAAACCATTTTGGACGCACTATTTGGTACTCCTGTGTGAAGAGGCTCAAGTGGAAGCTTGGTTCGGTCAGTTTGAAGATAGTGTTAATCCTTACTTAAGGTAGGTGGATGGTTTGCATGGAACATACCATATGCTTGGAAATCAATTTGGATGCACCCGATGGAACTCCTTGATGACGTGTGTCATATGGAATCTCGCTTCGGTCCATTTGGAGACATTGTTAGTTTCGGTGCAAAATAGGTGCACAGTTTGCACCTAATGCACCATAGTCTAAGAAACCATTTTAGACGCACTTCTTGGTACTGCTAGGTGAAGGGCCTCAAGTGGTTGCTCAGTTCGGTCTGTTTGGAGATAATGCTAATCTTGATGGAAGATAGGTGCACGGTTTGCATGGAACATACCAAATGCTTGGAAAACAATCTGAAAGCACATGATGGAACTCCAAGATGACGTGTGTCATACGAAATCTTGCTTCGGTCTGTTTGGAGACAGTGTTAGTTTCGGTGCAGGATAGGTGCAAGGTTTGCACATAATGCAGCATAGGCTAGGAAACCATTTTGGATGCACCCGATGGTACTCCTAGGTAAAAGGCTCAAGTGAAAGCTCGGTTTGGTCTATTAGGAGATAGTACTAATCTTGATGCAAGATAGATCTACGGTCTGCATGGGACGTACCATATGCTTAGAAATTAATATGGACACACCCGATAGAACTCCTTGATGACGTATGTCATATGTAATCTCACTTTGGTGTGCTTAGAGACAGTATTAGTTTCGGTGCAAGATATGTGCACGGTTTCCGCCTAATGTACCAAAGTCTAAGAAACCCTTTTGGAAACACCTGTTAGTACTCCTAGGTGAAGAGGCTCAAGTGGAGGCTCGGTTCGGTCTGTTTAGAGATAATGCTAATGTTGATGCAAGATAGGTGCACGATTTGTATGGAACATACCATATGCTCATAAATCAATTTGGACGCACCAGATGGAACTCCTAGATGACATGTGTCATATGGAATCTCACTTTGGTCCGTTTACAGACAGTGTTAGTTTCGGTGCAAGATAGGTGCACGGTTTGCACCTAATGCACCATAGGATATAAAAAACCATTTTGGACGCTTCCGATGGTATTCCTAGGTCAAGGGGCTAAAGTAAAAGCTCGGTTTGGTCTGTTTGGAGATAGTGCTAGTCTTGATGCAAGATAGATGCACGGTTTGCATGGAACATACGATATGCTCAGAAATCAATTAGGACGCACCTGCTAACTCCTTGATGATGTGTGTCATATGGAATCTTGCTTCGGTTCGTTTAGAGACAGTGTTAGTTTTGGTAGAAGATATGTGCACGGTTTACGCCTAATGCACCATAGGCTAAGAAACCATTTTAGACGCACACGATAGTACTCGTAGTTGAAGAGGCTCAAGTGGAGGCTTGATTTGGTCTGTTTAGATATAGTGCTAATCTTGATGCAAGATAGTTGCACAGTTTGCATGCAACGTACAATATGTTAAGAAATCAATTTGGACGCACCCAATATAACTCCTAGATGACGTGTGTCATATGGAATCTCGCTTCGGTCTATTTGGAGACAATGTTAGTTTCGGTGCAAGATAGGTGCATAGTTTGTGCCTAATGCACCATAGACTAAGAAACCATTTTTGACGCACCTGTTTGTACTCCTAGATGAAGAGGCTCAAGTGGAAGCTCGGTTCGGTCTGTTTGGAGATAGTGCTAATCTTGATGCAAGATATGTGCACGGTTTGCATGGAACATACCATAGCTTGAAAATCAATTTGGATGCACCCGATGGATCTCCTCGATGATGTGTGTCATATGGAATCTCGCTTTGGTCTATTTAGATGCAGTGTTAGTTTCGGTGCAAGATATGTGCATGGTTTCCGCCTAATGCACCATAGTCTAAGAAACCATTTTGGAAGCATCTGTTGCTACTTCGGTGAACAGGCTCAAGTGGAAGCTCGGTTTGATCTGTTTGGAGATAGTGCTAATCTTGATGCAAGATAGGTGCATGATTTGCAAGGAACATACCATATGCTTAGAAATCAATTGGGACGCACCCAATGGAACTCCTAGATGACATGTGTCATATGGAATCTTGCTTCTGTCCGTTTGTAGACATTGTAAGTTTTAGTTCAAGATAGGTGCACAGTTTGCGCCTAATGCACCATAGTCTAAGAAACCATTTTGGACGCACTATTTGGTACTCTTGGGTGAAGAGGCTCAAGTGGAAGCTTGGTTCGGTCAGTTTGGAGATAGTGCTAATCCTTATGCAAGGTAGGTGCATGCTTTGCATGGAACATACCATATGCATGGAAATCAATTTGGATGCACCCGACGGAACTCCTTGACGACGTGTGTCATATGGAATCTCGTTTCGGTCCATTTGGAGACATTGTTAGTTTCGGTGCAAGATAGGTGCACAGTTTGCACCTAATGCACCATAGTCTAAGAAACCATTTTGGACGCACCCGATGGTACTCCTAGGTGAAGGGGCTCAAGTGGATGCTCGGTTCGGTCTGTTTGGAGATAGTGCTAATCTTGATGAAAGATAGGTGCACGGTTTGCATGGAACATACCAAATGCTTGGAAATCAATCTGGACGCACATGATGGAACTTCTAGATGACGTGTGTCATACAAAATCTTGCTTTGGTCTGTTTGGAGACAGTATTAGTTTCAGAGCAAGATAGGTGCAAGGTTTGCACATAATGCAGCATAGGCTAAGAAACCATTTTGGACGCACCCGATGGTACTCCTAGGTAAAAGGCTCAAGTGAAAGCTCGGCTTGGTCTATTTGGAGATAGTGCTAATCTTGATGCAAGATAGATGCACGGTTTGCATGGAACGTACCATTTGCTTAGAAATTGATTTGGACACACCCGATAGAACTCCTTAATGACGTGTGTCATATGGAATCTCGCTTTGGTGTGCTTAGAGGTAGTTTTAGTTTTGGTGCAAGATATGTGCACGGTTTGCGCCTAATGCACCAAAGTCTAAGAAACCATTTTGGAAGCACCTGTTGGTACTCCTAGGTGAAGAGGCTCAAGTGGAGGCTCGGTTCGGTCTATTTAGAGATTGTGCTAGTCTTGATGGAAGATAGGTGCACGATTTGCATGGAACATACCATATGCTTGGAAATCAATTTGGATGCACCCGATGGAACTCCTTGATGACGTGTGTCATTTGGAATCTCGCTTTGGTCCATTTGGAGACATTGTTAGTTTCGGTGCAAGACTGCACAGTTTGCACCTAATGCACCATAGTCTAAGAAACCATTTTGGACGCACTTGTTGGTACTATTAGGTGAAGGGGCTCAAGTGGATACTCGGTTCGGTCTGTTTGGAGACAATGTTGGTTTCGTTGCAAGATAGGTGCATAGTTTGTGCGTAATGCACCATAGTCTAAGAAACTATTTTTGACGCTCCTGTTTGTACTCCTAGATGAAGAGGCTCAAGTGGAAGCTCGGTTCGGTCTGTTTGGAGATAGTGCTAATCTTGATGCAAGATAGGTGCACGGTTTGCATGGAACATACCATATGCTTGGAAATCAATTTCGATGCACCCGATGGAACTCCTAGATGACGTGTGTCATATGGAATCTCGCTTTGGTCTATTTAGAAGCAGTGTTAGTTTTGGTGCAAGATATGTGCATGGTTTGCGCCTAATGCACCATAGTCTAAGAAACCATTTTGGAAGCACCTGTTGGTACTTTAGTGAAGAGGCTCAAGTGGAAGCTCCGTTGGATCTGTTTGGAGATAGTGCTAATCTTGAAGCAAGATAGGTGCATGATTTGCAAGGAACATACCATATGCTTAGAAATTGATTTGGACGCACCCAATGGAACTCCTAGATGACGTGTGTCATATGGAATCTTGCTTTGGTCCATTTGTAGACATTGTAAGTTTTAGTGCAAGATAGGTGCACAGTTTGCGCCTAATGCACTATAGTCTAAGAAACTATTTTGGACGAACTATTTGGTACTCTTGGGTGAAGGGGCTCAAGTGGAAGCTTGGTTCGGTCGGTTTGAGATAGTGCTAATCCTTATGCAAGGTAGGTGCATGCTTTGCATGGAACATACCATATGCATGGAAATCAATTTGGATGCACCCGATGGAACTCCTTGACGACGTGTGTCATATGGAATCTCGTTTCGGTCCATTTGGAGACATTGTTAGTTTCGGTGCAAGATAGGTGCACAGTTTGCACCTTGATGAGGACATCAACACCAGCGATACATCCTCTCCTACATCCTCTCCGACACAACCTATAGCTGGTCCTACATCTCCGACACAACCTATAGCTGGTCCTACATCCTCTCCGACACAACCTATAGCTGGTCCTCTTACCCTCTCCGACACAACCTATAGCTGGTCCTTGTTGATATTTGGTAACGCAATTAGAAAATGATCCGCAAGCGCACGGATATCGGTGAGCATTTCACCCGGGAGGTTATCCAGAGTTATCGTTTTTATATTTTTACCACTGGGAGAAAGGGTGCATCTGACTAACCAAATCTATTGCTACTACCCCTTTAGGCTACAAAGAATGTCTCTCGATGTGAGTGATGTATAGAGAAGACTGCAACCGTAGTCTCGTTCTAACCTTGGTAAGGATGATCTACTGTTCTATTGGGGAGGCTCACGGAATCTAGACAACACAAAGGATGTTCGACCCGCACCTATAAACCTACCCGTCCTGCTAACGAGATGTGATCTGCAAAGGTAACTCGGAAATGTCACGTTCCTCGCTACTACCACGGTCCAGCTAGTCAGGGGATATCTATGAGTACCCTAGCCTAAACACCACGTTTACGCTAAAAAGTGATTACTCTAATACTCAACCGGAAGAGGATTAAAGTAAACTCATAAACCAAAGAACAATAAAACAAGAACTTACTAGTATTAGAAGTCGAATTACTGAAGAATCTTAGAAGCAAGGCTCGGGTTAGGAGACTTGATCCTGTAGGTACAACTCGGAGTAGACACCGACAGGCCGGCCTTCCTCCGATCCACACCTCCACTCTATCTCTCTCAATCTAGTAGAAACTAGAAGATCTATTTCTACATTACATTGGTTGCTAAGCCTAAAAAGAAATATTATTTAGAGAAGAGGTTTTCCTTCGAGGGCACCCCTCAATCTCTATGATAATTTCTTGTCTTCTCCAGGGCCAGAGGGGGTCTCCTTATATAGTCCTCCCCTTCTATGCGTTTTTGGGTCGATAGGCGAGGTGGTACTATGTTATTCTGGATCCAATAGGTCGGTGGAAGGTCGTGTGCGAAGAGAGTCCGGAACGGAGTCCAGAGGGGGGCGGGCGCCCAGGTCCTCAGGGCGGGCGCCCTGGGCCTGGCCCCTTTCGGGATCTGCTTCCTTCCCGTGGCTTCTGGAGTCTTCTAGATGGTAGAAAATTGCGCGGTGGGTTGATATCTCTATGTAATCCCGACATGTGGGCCTTTCTTCCTTATTTCCTGATAACCCCCTGCAGAAATAGACAAACACCAAAACTCGTGGAATTCTGTCAGATAAAACCCTAAGTCTAGATGTTGATTTCATTTGGATCCTTTTCTTTGTTTATTTGATAATTAAATTTGATACTTAAGGACCGTCAACAAACTCCCCTAAGCTTACCTCTTGCTCGTCCCTGAGCAAGGATGAACTCAAGAGTTTCTGCAGTGGTTTCATTTCTTAGAAGTACACACGCATTTAAGCAAGACCTCATCTCTGAGTTAGAATAAACTGTTAAGAATTAAAACTTACTTACTTTACCTACACCATAGGACTTGTAACCGTCACTTCTGTCTTGAGTGGTTAAAAGATAGAACAGTCTAGCCAAGTGCCATGTCTCTTATTCTTGATCAGCTATAGCTCTGGGGTTTTTGCAGATTTTCAAATAAAACTCAGAGATTCCTTGTATGATTCTCTCAAATCTCTCTTTTGTGGTATTTCTGGATCCTTACCAAGGCAGTAATGGTGTATGTCTTCTCTCAAAGTATGTGGTATTTTTGGTATGAGGCATAGTGATATTGTCTTCTCTCTCACCCTACTCTAATAAGGCTTTAATATCTGAAGCTCATAGGTGGGAGATAAAGTATACATACTTACAAGACATTTATTGCATAGTCAAACCATGGATCCAAAGAAACAAATCAATAAGCCAAATCAAGATGTGCATGTGTGGCGAATGAATGGTGTATGATGATGATGGTGATAACAATGGTGGTGGAAGTCTAATTCTACTTTGCTCTTTGAGGGGTTACATACCTTCCTTGCTTTTGAAACTTTATGAGGAGAATGAGATGCTCTTCTTTTTCTTTTCTTTCGAGGTTCCGAGCACTTGCTCCTTTTTATTTCCTCGTATCTTTTATTTTTTTTTCAGAGCATTCATCTCTTGAGATAATATAGCAAGTGGTAGTAACAAGATAACTTGAGCATTTATTTCACAAGGGGAAACAGAAATATTTTTGGTTATTCTCTCCCGGATTAGGAGTAGAATACTTTTGGGTGGTTTTGGAGATGGAAATGAGTGGATATATGTGGATGGTACTTCCGGAGTAGAAGTAGCATGTATGAGTGAACGTGCAAGTGAATCTTGATTTAACCACATGACAAGCTCCTAAGGGTCTACACAGCTTGACCATACTCAATGCTCATAAGCAGTAAAAAGTAAATGTATGGCTCAAAGTCTAATAAGCATGTATATATGGCTGTGGTAGGATTTTAAACTCTCATCATACAGGAACTCATCATGTGTTATTTTAAAGATTTTTAAAGATAAAATTCTCAAGAATTCTAGCATCTCTAGGAACAGATAAACAGCAGCTCAACCTTCCCATATCGTATCCGATAACAACTTAGACTTCAGATCAAGTTTTCATCCCACAAGTTTAGGTCTAGAGCAAGCCTTAAATTATAACAGTTATATCTAAACTTGAGAGAGAACTTCAAATTTGTAATTTAGGCAGAGCAACTATTCATCATATCCATGCTTAAGTTTTATTAGATACAGATTAGCATAGCCACTTTATTTATTTATTAAACACACTAAGCAAAATATATATAAGCATAAAATCTTTATTTGGTTTTTCATAGTTATGTGTATTTATATTCTAATATAGTATAAGTATAAAGATAGAAATACTTATCGAGATAAATGGGGGTGCTCTCCCCCAAGCTGAATTTTGACGTAATTTCTCTTGATGTAGCTAGCAGGTGGCAGAGGTGTGTTTGAAAGTCAGCAGTATTTTGACAGCGATTAGAATGTCCTCCGTCTGCTAGTCTTCTTGATTCTTAAATTCTGTGGAGCTCAAATAGACAACAAAGCTTGTGGAACTGATTAAGTGTTAGCATAAATATCTAGCCTTTATCATGTTGAGACTCCTTAATAAATATTACTCCCTGTTTTTATATTTTTGTTTTTATAAAGCAGAAAAATATTTATTTTATTTTATGCCACCATAGTGAATGTACTTATGGGTTTTATGCCACTCGTCTACTCACATGGGGCTTACAGTTTTTTCACATTTTTATTTTCTTTCTAGGATAATACGAACATGATTAACTAAGTAAACTATTTGAAATAATTAAAAGGGAAAGGATAACTACCAAGTTTACCTCTTGGCAAGGCGTTCGGTGTTTTTAAGTCCTCCGAGCAGGACTCTCCATTTTCTTAATCGTCCTGAGGTTCGTTGGGTGGCGTAGTAGGTACTTCCGGCAGCGCCTCCTCTTCATTTATAACTATCTTCTCTCTCCACACCTAACTCGGTGCTACGGTCTCCTCAGGACAGTTATGTTCAAGTGGTATGTCTTCAGTCCTTATCACTTCTCCTTCGTAGTCTACCCATCCGTCCTTGATGATTTGCCTCCTTTGGTTGCGGTTGCGTTGTCTTCTTCTTGTCCTGACCTGCTTCGAGTCTTCAACTATATAGTTAGGGTCAGTAAAACAGCGGCATACCTTCTCAGAGGAGAAGTGTATGTGGACTTCTCCGGTTCCAATATAGATGATGGCTTTGATAGTGCTGAGGAACTGTCTTCCAAGGATGGTGGGTGGATCATACTCATCTTCTCCCATGTCAATGACCTGAAAATCATCTATAGCTGAATGTATATTGGTTGTAGGGGCATGGTTTCATGCAGGAGCTGATAAGTGACTACGACCATTATGTTGACGTCAGATCCGGTGTCGTAGAGTGTCTTCTGAAAAGAGTATCTGTTGATTGTGCACTCAATACTTAGAACACCAGGGTCATCCTTCTTGATCAAGAAAGGTGACTTGAGTCGACGATCTTGGCCTCCATGAACTACATTGACCATCTTAGCTGACTCAGTCCACATTTGCTTGTTCTTGTTCCTCCTGTTGGTCTTCTTCCTTGGTTCGTGTCGGGATTGCTCTGAAATTTGTGTAGTCTTGTTCTTGAAGGAAAGTCTCCTTCTCCCCCTTGATGTAGAAACTGATCTTGGCAGCATTAACGTAGATGACAGCTCTGGTGTTTAGGAATGGCCTCCCTAAGATGATGGGTGCCCTCTCCTCAGTACCAGTCTCTATCACCATGAAGTCTGCTAGAGCATACAAGGTACCAACTCGGACGCAGAGGTTCTTCAATATTTCCTTTGGGAAACTGAGTGTCCGATCTGCAACCCTGGGCATAATGTTGACGCTGGAGCCAAAGTCGCAGAGTGCTTCTGGGAAGTCCACCATGCCGATAGAGATCGGGATGACGGGGCGTCCTAGATCACCTCTCTGAGTAATTAGGCCTCTGTTGATTCCAACCTTGATGTTGTTGAGGACGGTTGTAGTAATAGTTGTTATTGTTGTTGATGTAGTTCACGTCCTCAAGCATCTTAGGGCAGTGATTGCCTGAGCGTCCAGTATCTCCAGTATATTTGTGCTCGTAGATCCTAGTTCTTCACTTGGTGGAATCTGGGAGTTGTAAAACTCCTTTATATTATGCTCGAAGTGTTCCTGCTCATAGAGACAAGGTAGAGATCAAGTGCATGGGCCCTGTTGGTGGAAAACACCAACAGAACTAAAAGTGTATTTGTTCTTCTCTAACCTTAAGCATAGTGAGCAAGACAAAGTTGATGGATCATGAGTGTAGCATTTGTCAGATCAGATGGCTCAACCTAATGGAAAGATAATCTATCTATATTTATGTTTTGTTTATATCTTCCAAAGATTGCATGTGCAATACTTTAGCTTATATGATTAGGAGTGTGGGGTCACGAAGGTAGTACTAAGAACAAAGATTAAAGGACTAAACATGTTGAATTAATTGAGTTGGTTAATTTGGAGTTATAAATCATACATGTTTGTCTCTTTATTTATGTGAATACCAGAACCAAGAAGGAGCTTATAAAAGTGTCAGTCAAGTACCTTAAGATGTTACCTTACTTGAAGAGTGATGGTACAGTATCACCTTGTGGAAGCTTTCCTTTCTTAGCGGTTGTGCATCGTGTTTGTGGCACCCTCCATGAATCATCTCTTATGAGCTACGTCTTTCTTGTGCAAATTGTTAAACTTCATGTGTCACTTTCTTCATCTCTAATGAGTTTGCATCTCAGGACTTCCCAGGTTGTTATTGAAAGTTTTCCTACAGGGGTTAGTCCAACAAAATATACCAATATATACTCAAGCAGTTTTTAGTTCAGTAACCAAACTAGACTCCATGTCTAATCAGATTAAGGAAGGCTATTTAACCTAAGCACCACGCTTAATTTAAATGCCATTGGAAGTGTGACCAGTACTTCCAAACTAACACTTACTAGGATAAACAAAGGTAGCATGATGGCTTTTATAGAGATCTACTCAAGTGGAGATGAAGTAGTGTGATTAGTATTTAACAAATTGAGCATGTCTCAAAGGTAGGGACAACCAACATAGCAACATGGCAAATGATGTTTTTATGTAAAGTACTCCCCCAAGCTTGAATTTTGCAAAATTCAAGTTTGGATGAATTTAATTCAATGTTGCTTGATGATTGGTTGGACATACCTTGTGCTTGTCATTCATCCGATCTTCTTGCTCCAATCCTAGAAAGGTTAGTGGCAAGAATACCCGAAGGAATATTTCTACAATTATCTTTATATGCTCAATACACAAGGCAATGTTGCAAATAATTAGAAGTGCTTGTTTTAGGACACTAAGCTTGTCCTTGGGAAACCATCAATTAACTCAACGAGATCTGCAATATTTATTATAGACATATGCATCGACAACCGCCCTTTTAAAGTTTTTATAAATAGAAAAGAAGAGGGGGTTGGAGATCTCAAATGTGGTAAGGTTGGAGAGACCAATTGATTGGGGAGATGTTTTATATGAGCAAGGACTTGGTGAGGTATTTATGAAATAACTTCCATGCTCACTGTTGTTTCTCTCATTCTCAAACTCTAAGGATGATTCTTCATGAATGCTTAAAATTCCTCTAGGATTGTCTCTCAAGTTTGTTTTATCTATCCATTCAATGGTGATAGCACATGGATTTTTAATGCCCTCTAGCCATTGATGTTGCTCTTCTCGATCCTCCTTCTTATGCATGGGATGTCTAGAAAGATTCATAGGATTATCGGGAGGTTCAAGAGGAAGAGCATAGTAGAAACTATTAAGCTCAAGGATGGGATGGATAGCCGAATCATGGGATTGAAATGTTTGGAAATCGGCTATTGAAACTTCCTTTCCTTGTCTGGGAGATGATTCCTTCTCTATCTCTAGGATTTTTCTATGAAGACTAGTACAAGAAGGATGTCCACAAATGAAGACATACCTTCCTTTACTAATAGATAAAGAAAGAAAGACTCTACCAAATGTTATATGATTAAGACCAATGTGAAAATATCTAGGAAAAACATGGTCTTGTAGGGCTAAGTCTAAACCAGAATTTATAGAAAGATTAACAGATTCCCTAGGTGTAGCTAAAAGTGCATTATCTTCTTGATTAAAAGATAGGACCTTGGCTATAGAAAAGGGTTGGTTTTGACCTATTGCAATCAACTCCGGACACAGATCATAATTAGGGGCAGGACGAGTTGACTCCCATGGTCTATGGCTGGTCTCCGAAGGTGCACAAAATTTAATAATAGGTATGGAATTTGAGTTATCCATAAAGATAAAAAGATAAAAGAATTAAAGTATAATACAAGATAATAGCAAGACTCAAAGTTATCTCAGCAAACCGTCTTTCTCCCTGGCAACGGCGCCAGAAATGCTTGTTGATATTTGGTAACGCAATTAGAAAATGATCCGCAAGCGCACGGATATCGGTGAGCATTTCACCCGGGAGGTTATCTAGAGTTATCGTATTTATATTTTTACCATTGGGAGAAAGGGTGCATCTGACTAACCAAATCTATTGCTACTACCCCTTTAGGCTACAAAGAATGTCTCTCGATGTGAGTGATGTATAGAGAAGACTGCAACTGTAGTCTCGTTCTAACCTTGGTAAGGATGATCTACTGTTCTATTGGGGAGGCTCACGGAATCTAGACAACACAAAGGATGTTCGACCCGCACCTATAAACCTACCCGTCCTGCTAACGAGATGTGATCTGCAAAGGTAACTCGGAAATGTCACGTTCCTCGCTACTACCACGGTCCAGCTAGTCAGGGGATATCTATGAGTACCCTAGCCTAAACACCACGTTTACGCTAACAAGTGATTACTCTAATACTCAACCGGAAGAGGATTAAAGTAAACTCATAAACCAAAGAACAATAAAACAAGAACTTACTAGTATTAGAAGTCGAATTACTGAAGAATCTTAGAAGCAAGCCTCGGGTTAGGAGACTTGATCCCGTAGGTACAACTCGGAGTAGACACCGACAGGCCGGCCTTCCTCCGATCCACACCTCCACTCTATCTCTCTCAATCTAGTAGAAACTAGAAGATCTATTTCTACTTTACATTGGTTGCTAAGCCTAAAAAGAAATATTATTTAGAGAAGAGGTTTTCCTTCGAGGGCACCCCTCAATCTCTATGATAATTTCTTGTCTTCTCCAGGGCCAGAGGGGATCTCCTTATATAGTCCTCCCCTTCTATGCGTTTTTGGGTCGATAGGCGAGGTGGTACTATGTTATCCTGGATCCAATAGGTCGGTGGAACGTCGTGTGCGAAGAGAGTCCGGAACGTTGTCCAGAGGGGGGCAGGCGCCCAGGTCCTCAGGGCGGGCGCCCTAGGCCTGGCCCCTTTCGGGCTCTGCTTCCTTCCCGTGGCTTCTGGAGTCTTCTAGATGGTAGAAAATTGCGCGGTGGGTTGTTATCTCTATGTAATCCCGACATGTGGGCCTTTCTTCCTTATTTTCTGATAACCCCCTGCAGAAATAGACAAACACCAAAACTCGTGGAATTCTGTCAGATAAAACCCTAAGTCTAGATGTTGATTTCATTTGGATCCTTTTCTTTGTTTATTTGATAATTAAATTTGACACTTAAGGACCGTCAACAGTCCTCTTACTCGTGCTCGTGCCCGTCAACTCAACCTTCAAGTAAGTTCAGTTTTAAACTCTTGTCAATCATATTTAGACAATGGAGACACGTGCACTTTCGTGTTGCTCAGGAATAATGGACAAGATCAGCAAGGGAAGGTTCAACTGCATTCAGAATTTGAGGCAACACCAACTTCAAGGGCTGATTGCATATGGGAAGAGTGATAACTTAACAAAGGTGATTGGAGATCAGGTCCAAGCCTCCACAACATCCTCTATCAAGTTACCACGTCGCTTCTAAAGCAAGGAAACAAAGAGTCCAAACCCAACACGTTTTGGGAGTTGGATTCGGACTGGAAAATAACTCTAACTTGTATGGATCACCACGGCGTCATATGGACTCCAACTGGGACGTTCCTATACTTGTTGGAAAGCTCATGAAGTCTACTTTCCAATGGGTCCAACCACATATCTATGCAGCTTATGAGTCGGGCGCAGTCCTTGTTTTCGTGCCAACACCTTTTTCTGTTTTGGTGCTGTGTCACCCTATGTTGGACCAATGGCCCATGTATCAAGTTGAGTCCATTAGGGACGCGTCCTAGGGTTGGAGGACAACTCTAGCACCCCTTTGGTCGTCCTCCCCTCTATTTATTTACATCTAGAGCCGCCATGAATAACTGGGTTTTGTTTAGATCAAGTTTAGCCTTCGCTACTTGCTTGTAGGCGCGCGTGCAGGATCAGCTGCCCGTCTCCTTGTCTTCGGAACCCCATTGTTGATTCAGATTCAGTTTGAAACCTTCAATTCATCTTGCAAATTCAGTGCTTGTTTCCTCGTTCTTGCTAGTTCTTCGATTGCTTGCAGGACGGGAGCCCTAGGGGCTGGTTGTCGCGCTCCACAAGATCGTGACGGCTGTTGGACGTGGTGTATCGGTTGCTAAGGCGCGGTCTTGAGGGCTGTAGTCGGGCCGTGAACGTCATCTCCATCCACTAATCGAGTTATCCAGCGCCTCTCATCGAAAGATCAGGCCAAAAACCCTAGCGGGTTCGCATCAGTTGGTAATCAGAGCAAGGTTCTTCGGTGAGAGACTTCTAATCCTTTGCTGTTTTTAATTAATTTCCTATAGTCCCGAAAAGCCAAAAAAAAATATAGTAGATTAGTTTTTCCATAATCCTATTAAACCTTTGTGCCTTGGCTAGTACCGTTTTAGTTAGGGCTTGTTGAATTTGCGTTGCTTCGGTTTGTGTCGAGTTGCTGGTCTTAGTGTCTAGTCCTTTAGAGTTTCGAGTTCTTGTCACCATCTATACACAGCCGAGTATTACCATATCTTCTCTCTGTCGAATCTGTTGTGAAGTCCGAATTGAACTGTGATCCAAAAAGAAAGATAACTCCATACTTGTTCGGCCTTACTCTAGAGAGAGAGAGAGAGAGAGAGAGAGAGAGTAGCGAATTGCTCTTTTGTATTCCTTTGTTCATATAATCAGTTTTTGAGGTTGCCCAAAAAAAAAGAAAAGAGAAAAGATTCAAAAGAAAAAAAGGGGCTGTTTTTCATATTGATTTTAGGTTTCTTCCACCTTGTTTTCGGGGGTGTGCTGTGGTTTTCCTTTGTGTCCAGGCTCGCGTCTCTAGCACGGTCTAGCCTAGGACCAGCACAGTACCATCGTCGAACGCTTATTCAGCTCGCTTTTATAACTAACGTGGTGCTAGTTCGTTCCTTGTTTCAGCCCACCTATAGCTCCACATACTCTACAGCTTGACAGGTCTTGTGCTGCAGCACCGATACACTTCGTCCATTGCTGTACACTTGTTGGCAGACGACCCCTCCTGTCAAGCAAGGTAAGAATTGGTAAGAACTTGTGTTACAGGTTGATTGTGAGCGACTTGCTGTAGCTACATCCTAGTAGATGTAGGGCTTTTATTTCTTCACTTGCCTTTTTGTTGTCTTTGTCTTTGAACCATGCCAGGGGCAGATGATGGTAACGAAACACCACATACACCTCGCACTAAGGGCATCATACAACATTTTGAAAGGAAAGTGAGGCTGCACACAGAGGGACTTGATAACGACTTGCAGGTGACAAATGAAAAGCTGGGGCAGTTGGAGGCTACGCAGATTGCCACAAACAACAAGCTCACACGTTTGGAGGAATCCGTTGCTAGTGTGGACAAAAGCCTTGCTGCTCTCCTAAGGCGATTTGATGATTTCCACACCGAAGATAAAGAGAAGCATAAAGAAGAAAAGGAGGGAGATCGAGAGCACGGTAGTCATGAAGATGACTACACTGGTGATACTGAACATGATGATCAAGACACTCGTGATCGACGTCGCCTTCGTCACAACCGTAGAGGTATGGGTGGCAACCGCCGACGCGAGGTACACAATAATGATGATGCTTTCAGTAAGATTAAATTTAAGATACCTCCTTTTGATGGTAAATATGACCCTGATGCTTACATCACTTGGGAGATTGTTGTTGATCAAAAGTTTGCATGTCATGAATTTCGTGAGACTACACGTGTTAGGGCTGCTACTAGTGAGTTTACAGATTTTGCTTCTGTTTGGTGGATAGAATATGGAAAGAAAAATCCTAATAACTTACCTAGAACTTGGGATGCGCTGAAAAGGGCCATGAGAGCTAGATTTGTTCCATCTTACTATGCGCGTGATATGATAAATAAGTTGCAGCAGTTAAGACAAGGTGCTAAAAGTGTAGAAGAATTTTATCAGGAATTACAAACGGGTATGTTGCGTTGTAACCTAGAGGAGGATGAGGAACCGGCTATAGCTAGATTTTTGGGTGGGTTAAATTGGGAAATTCAGGACATCCTCGCTTACAAAGAATACAATAATGTAACCCGTTTGTTTCATCTTGCTTGTAAAGCTGAAAGGGAAGTGCAGGGACGACGTGCTAGCGCAAGGAGTAATATTTCTGCAGGGAAGGCTAATTCATGGCAGCAACACATGGCTTCAACTCCATCTACACGTATTTATACTCCATCATCTAGTGACAAGGCTCGAGCTGCCCCCACCAATTCAGTTGCGAAGACGATGCAAAAGCCTGCTGCGAGTACTTCATCCATGGCATCGACGGGTAGAACAAGCAACATACAATGTCATCGGTACAAGGGATATGGGCACATGATGCGTGACTGCCCAAACAAGCGAGTTATGATTGTCAGGGATGATGGTGAGTACTCATCTGCTAGTGATTTTGATGAGGATACACTTGCACTGCTTGCGACTGACCATGCAGGTAATGAAGATCAAATAGAAGAACATATTAATGCAGGTGAAGCGGACCACTATGAGAGCTTGATCGTGCAGCGAGTGCTTAGTGCACAAATGGAGATGGCGGAACAAAATCAGCGACACATTTTATTCCAAACGAAGTGTGTCATCAAAGAGCGTTCTTGTCGCATGATCATTGATGGAGGTAGCTGCAACAACTTGGCAAGCAGCGATATGGTGCAGAAGCTTGCCCTCAACACCAAACCACACCCGCATCCCTACTACATCCAATGGCTGAACAACAGTGGTAAGGCAAAGGTAACTAGACTTGTGAGAATTAATTTTTCCATCGGGTCCTACAAAGATATTGTTGAATGTGATGTTGTGCCTATGCACGCTTGTAACATTCTGCTAGGTAGACCTTGGCAATTTGATAGAGATTCTATGCATCATGGTAGATCAAATCAGTATTCTTTTCTATACCATGATCGCAAAATTGTGTTGCATCCTATGTCCCCTGAAACTATTATGCAAACTGATGTTGCTAGGGCTACTAAAGCAAAGAGCGAGAGCAATAAAAATGATAAATCTGTAATTGGTAACAAAGATGAGATAAAACTGAAAGGACATTGTATGATAGCTACCAAATCAGATATTAATGAGTTCAATGCATCCACTTCTGTTGCTTATGCTTTGATATGCAAGGATGCTTTGATTTCAATTGAGGATATGCAATGTTCTTTGCCCCCTGCTGTTGCTAACGTTTTGCAGGAGTATTCTGATGTGTTTCCAAGTGAGGTACCAGCGGGGCTGCCTCCACTACGCGGGATTGAGCACCAAATTGATCTTATTCCTGGAGCAGTTTTGCCAAATCGTGCACCATACAGGACAAACCCGGAGGAAACAAAGGAAATTCAGCGACAAGTGCAAGAACTACTAGACAAAGATTTTGGGGTTAGTCCCACATTTAACATTGTAGATTTGAAGCCTTATTTGGGTGAGGAAGATGAGCTTGAGTCGAGAACGACTCAAATGCAAGAAAGGGAGGATGATGAGGACATCAACACCAGCGATACATCCTCTCCTACATCCTCTCCGACACAACCTATAGCTGGTCCTACATCTCCGACACAACCTATAGCTGGTCCTACATCCTCTCCGACACAACCTATAGCTGGTCCTCTTACCCTCTCCGACACAACCTATAGCTGGTCCTCTTACTCGTGCTCGTGCCCGTCAACTCAACCTTCAAGTAAGTTCAGTTTTAAACTCTTGTCAATCATATTTAGACAATGGAGACACGTGCACTTTCGTGTTGCTCAGGAATAATGGACAAGATCAGCATGGGAAGGTTCAACTGCATTCAGAATTTGAGGCAACACCAACTTCAAGGGCTGATTGCATATGGGAAGAGTGATAACTTAACAAAGGTGATTGGAGATCAGGTCCAAGCCTCCACAACATCCTCTATCAAGTTACCACGTCGCTTCTAAAGCAAGGAAACAAAGAGTCCAAACCCAACACGTTTTGGGAGTTGGATTCGGACTGGAAAATAACTCTAACTTGTATGGATCACCACGGCGTCATATGGACTCCAACTGGGACGTTCCTATACTTGTTGGAAAGCTCATGAAGTCTACTTTCCAATAGGTCCAACCACATATCTATGCAGCTTATGAGTCGGGCGCAGTCCTTGTTTTCGTGCCGACACCTTTTTCTGTTTTGGTGCTGCGTCACCCTATTTTGGACCAATGGCCCATGTATCAAGTTGAGTCCATTAGGGACGCATCCTAGGGTTGGAGGACGACTCTAGCACCCCTTTGGTCGTCCTCCCCTCTATTTATTTACATCTAGAGCCGCCATGAACAACTGGGTTTTGTTTAGATCAAGTTTAGCCTTCGCTACTTGCTTGTAGGCGCGCGTGCAGGATCAGCCGCCCGTCTCCTTGTCTTCGGAACCCCATTGTTGATTCAGATTCAGTTTGAAACCTTCAATTCATCTTGCAAATTCAGTGCTTGTTTCCTCATTCTTGCTAGTTCTTTGATTGCTTGCAGGACGGGAGCCCTAGGGGCTGGTTGTCGCGCTCCACAAGATCGTGACGGCTGTTGGACGTGGTGTATCGGTTGCTAAGGCGCGGTCTTGAGGGCTGTAGTCGGGCCGTGAACGTCATCTCCATCCACTAATCGAGTTATCCAGCGCCTCTCATCGAAAGATCAGGCCAAAAACCCTAGCGGGTTCGCATCACACCTAATGCACCATAGTCTAAGAAACCATTTTGGACGCACTTGTTGGTACTCCTAGGTGAAGGGGCTCAAGTGGATGCTCGGTTCGGTCTGTTTGGAGATAGTGCTAATCTTGATGAAAGATAGGTGCACGGTTTGCATGGAACCTACCAAATGCTTGGAAATCAATCTGGACGCACATGATGGAACTTCTAGATGACGTGTGTCATACAAAACCTTGCTTTGGTCTGTTTGGAGACTGTTAGTTTTGGAGCAAAATAGGTGCAAAGTTTGCACGTAATGCAGCATAGGCTAAGAAACCATTTTGGACACACCCGATGGTACTCCTAGGTAAAAGGCTCAAGTGAAAGCTCGGTTTGGTCTATTTGGAGATAGTGCTAATCTTGATGCAAGATAGATGCACAAAATCTTGCTTCAGTCCGTTTGTAGACATTGTAAGTTTTAGTGCAAGATAGTGCACAGTTTGCGCCTAATGCACTATAGTCTAAGAAACCATTTTGAACGCACTATTTGGTACTCTTGGGTGAAGAGGCTCAAGTGGAAGCTTGGTTCGGTCAGTTTGGAGATAGTGCTAATCCTTATGCAAGGTAGGTGCATGCTTTGCATGGAACATACCATTTGCTTAGAAATTGATTTGGACACACCCGATAGAACTCCTTGATGACGTGTGTCATATGGAATCTCGCTTTGCTGTGCTTAGAGATAGTATTAGTTTCGGTGCAAGATATGTGCACGGTTTGTGCCTAATGCACCAAAGTCTAAGAAACTATTTTGGAAGCACCTGTTGGTACTCCTAGGTGAAGAGGCTTAAGTGGAGGCTCGGTTCGGTCTGTTTAGAGATAGTGCTAGTCTTGATGGAAGATAGGTGCACGATTTGCATGGAACATACCATATGCTTGGAAATAAATTTGGATGCACCCGATGGAACTGCTTGATGACGTGTGTCATTTGGAATCTTGCTTCGGTTCGTTTAGAGATAGTGTTAGTTTTGGTAGAAGATATGTGCACGGTTTACGCCTAATGCACCATAGGCTAAGAAACCATTTTCGACGAACCCGATGGTACTCGTAGTTGAAGAGGCTGAACTGGAGGCTCGATTTGGTCTGTTCGTATATAGTGCTAATCTTGATGCAAGATAGTTGCATAGTTTGCATGTAACGTACCATATGTTAAGAAATCAATTTGGACGCACATAATGGAACTCCTAGATTACGTGTGTCATATGGAATCTCGCTTCGGTCTGTTTGAAGACAATGTTTGTTTCGGTGCAAGATAGGTGCATAGTTTGTGCGTAATGCACCATAGTCTAAGAAACCATTTTGGATGCACTATTTGGTACTCTTGGGTGAAGAGGCTCAAGTGGAAGCTTGGTTTGGTCAGTTTGGAGGTAGTGCTAATCCTTATGCAAGGTAGGTGCATGGTTTGCATGGAACATACCATATGCATGGAAATCAATTTGGATGCACCCGATGGAACTCAATGACGACGTGTGTCATATGGAATCTCACTTTGGTCTGTTTAGAAATAGGGTTAGTTTCGGTGCAAGATATGTGCATAGTTTGCGCCTAATGCAGCATAGTCTAAGAAACCATTTTGGAAGCACCTGTTAGTACTTCGGTGAAGAGGCTCAAGTGGAACCTCGGTTTGATCTGTTTGGAGATAGTGCTAATCTTGATGCAAGATAAGTGTTGCAAGGAACATACCATATGCTTAGAAATCAATTTGGATGCACCCAATAGAACTCCTAGATGACGTGTGTCATATGGAATCTTGCTTCAGTCTGTTTGAAGACATTATAAGTTTTAGTGCAAGATAGATGCACAGTTTGCGCCTAATGCACTATAGTCTATGAACCATTTTAGACGCACTATTTGGTACTCTTGGGTGAAGAGGCTCAAGTGGAAGCTAGGTTCGGTCAGTTTGGAGATAGTGGTAATCCTTATGCAAGGTTTGTGCATGGTTTGCATGAAACATACCATATGCTTGGGAATAAATTTGGATGCACCCGATGGAACTCCTTGAAGACGTGTGTCATACGGAATCTCGCTTTGGTCCATTTGGAGACATTGTTAGTTTCGGTGCAAGTTAGGTGCACAGTTTGCACCTAATGCACCATAGTCTAAGAAACCATTTTGGACGCACTTGTTGGTACTCCTAGGAGAAGGGGCTCAAGTGGATGCTCGGTTCGGTCTGTTTGGAGATAGTGCTAGTCTTGATGCAAGATAGGTGCATGGTTTGCATGGAACATACCAAATGCTTGGAAATGAATCTGGCGCACATGATGGAACTCCTAGATGATGTGTGTCATACAAAATCTTGCTATGGTCCGTTTGGAGACAGTGTTAGTTTCAGTGCAAGATAGGTGCAAGGTTTGCACATAATGTAGCATAGGCTAAGAAACCATTTTGGGCGCACCCGATGGTACTCCTAGGTAAAAGGCTAAAGTGAAAGCTTGATATGGTCTATTTGGAGATAGTGCTAATCTTGATGCAAGATAGATGTATGGTCTGCATAGAACGTACCATATGCTTAGAAATTAATTTGGACACACCCGATAGAACTCCTTGATGACGTGTGTCATATGGAATCTCGCTTTGGTGTGCTTAGAGATAGTATTAGTTTCATTGCAAGATGTGTGCACGATTTGCGCCTAATGCACCAAATGCTAAGAAACCATTTTGGAAGCACCTATTTGTACTCCTAGGTGAAGAGGCTCAAGTGGAGGCTCGGTTCGGTCTGTTTAGAGATAATGCTAGTCTTGATGCAAGATAGGTGCACGATTTGCATGGAACATACCATATGCTTGGAAATCAATTTGGATGCACCCGATGGAACTCCTTGATGATGTGTGTCATATGGAATCTTGCTTCGGTTCATTTAGAGACATTGTTAGTTTTGGTATAACAGTTTACGACTAATACACCATAGGCTAAGAAACCATTTTAGACGCACCTGATGGTACTCATAGTTGAAGAGGCTCAAGTGGAGGCTCGATTTGGTCTGTTCGGATATAGTGCTAACTTGGTGCAAGATAGTTGCACAGTTTGCATGCAACGTACCATATGTTAAGAAATCAATTTGGACGCACCCAATGGAACTCCTAGATGACGTGTGTCGTATGGAATCTCGTTTCGGTCTGTTAGGAGACAATGTTAGTTTCGGTGCAAGATAGGTGCATAGTTTGTGCCTAATGCACCGTAGTCTAAGAAACCATTTTTGACACACCTGTTTGTACTCCTAGATGAAGAGGCTCAAGTGGAAGCTCGGTTCGGTCTGTTTGGAGATAGTGCTAATCTTGATGCAAGATAGGTGCACGGTTTGCATGGAACATACCATATGCTTGGAAATCAATTTGGATGCACCCGATGGAACTCCTTGATGACGTGTGTCATATGAAATGTCACTTTGGTCTGTTTAGAAATAGTGTTAGTTTTGGTGGAAGATATATGCATGGTTTGCGCCTAATGCAGCATAGTTTAAGAAACAATTTTGGAAGCACCTGTTGGTACTTCGGTGAAGAGGCTCAAGTGGAAGCTCGGTTTGATGTGTTTGTTGATAGTGCTAATCTTGATGCAAGATAGGTGCATGATTTGCAAGGAACATACCATATGGTTAGAAATCAATTTGGACGCACCCAATGGAACTCCTAGATGACGTGTGTCATATGGAATCTTGCTTCGGTCGTTTGTAGACATTGTAAGTTTTAGTGCAAGATAGGTGCAAAAATTGTGCCTAATGCACCATAGTCTAAGAAACCATTTTGGTTGCACTATTTGGTACTCTTGGGTGAAGAGGCTCAAGTGGAAGCTTGGTTCAGTCAGTTTGGAGATAGTGCTAATCCTTATGCAAGGTAGGTGCATGGTTTGCATGGAACATACCATATGCTTGGAAATCAATTTGGATGCACCCGATGGAACTCCGTGACAACGTGTGTCATATGGAATCTCGCTTCGGTCCATTTGGAGACATTGTTAGTTTCGGTGCAAGATAGGTGCACAGTTTGCACCTAATGCACCATAGTCTAAGAAACCATTTTGGACGCACTTGTTGGTACTCCTAGGTGAAGGGGCTCAAGTGGATGCTCGGTTGAGTCTGTTTGGAGATAGTGCTAATCTTGATGCAAGATAGGTGCACGGTTTGCATGGAATATACCAAATGCTTGGAAATCAATCTCGACACACATGATGGAACTCCTAGATGACGTGTGTCATACAAAATCTTGCATTGCTCTGTTTGGAGATAGTGTTAGTTTCGGTGCAAGATAGGTGCAAGGTTTCCACATAATGCAGCATAGGCTAAGAAACTATTTTGGACGAACCCGATGGTACTCCTAGGTAAAAAGGCTCAAGTGAAAGCCCGATTTTGTCTATTTGGAGATAGTGCTAATCTTGATGCAAGATAGATGCTCGGTCTGCATGGAACGTACCATATGCTTAGAAATTGATTTGGACACACCCGATAGAATCCTTGATGACGTGTGCCATATAGAATCTCACTTTGGTGTGCTTAGAGATAGTATTAGTTTTGGTGCAAGATAAGTGCACGGTTTGCGCCTAATGCACCAAAGTCTAAGAAACCATTTTGGAAGCACCAGTTGGTACTCCTAGGTGAAGAGGCTCAAGTGCAGGCTCGGTTCGGTCTGTTTAGAGATAGTGCTAGTCTTGATGCAAGATAGGTGCACGATTTGCATGGCACATACCATATGCTTGGAAATCAATTTGGATGCACCCAATGGAACTCCTTGATGACGTGTGTCATTTGGAGTCTCGCTTCGGTCCATTTGGAGACATTGTCAGTTTCGGTGCAAGGTAGGTGCATAGTTTGCACCTAATGCACCATGTTCTAAGAAACCATTTTGGACGCACTTGTTGGTACTCCTAGGTGAAGGGGCTCAAGTGGATGCTCGGTTCGATCTGATTGGAGATAGTGCTAATCTTGATGCAAGATAGATGCATGGTTTGCATGGACATACGATATGCTTAGAAATCAATTAAGACGCACCTGATATAACTCCTTAATGATTTGTGTATTATGGAATCTTGCTTCGGTTCATTCAGAGACAGTGTTAGTTTTGGTAGAAGATATGTGCACGGTTTACGCCTAATGCACCATAGGCTAAGAAACCATTTTAGACGCACCCGATGGTACTCGTAGTTGAAATCGCTTAAGTGGAGGCTCGATTTGGTCTGTTCGGATATAGTGCTAATCTTGATGCACGATAGTTGCACAGTTTGCATGCAACGTACCATATGTTAAGAAATCAATTTGGACGCACCCAATTGAACTCTAGATGACATGTGTCAAATGGAATCTCGCTTCGGTCTGTTTGGAGATAATGTTAGTTTCGGTGCAAGATAGGTGCATAGTTTGTGTGCATAATGCACCATAGTCAAAGAAATCATTTTTGAAACACCTGTTTGTACTCCTAGATGAAGAGGCTCAAGTGGAAGCTGGCTTCAGTCTGTTTGGAGATAGTGCTAATCTTGATGCAAGATAGATGCACGGTTTGCATGGAACATACCATATGCTTGGAAATCAATTTGGATGTACCCGATGGAACTCCTTGATAACGTGTGTCATATGGAATCTCACTTTGGTCTGTTTAGAAATAGTGTTATTTTCGGTGCAAGATATGTGCATGGTTTGCACCTAATGCACCATAGTCTAAGAAACCATTTTGGAAGCACCTGTTGGTACTTCGGTGAAGAGGCTCAACTGGAAGCTTGGTTTGATATGTTTGGAGATAGTGCTAAACTTGATGCAAGATAGGTGCATGATTTGCAAGGAACATGCCATATGCTTAGAAATCAAATTGGACGCACCCAATGGAACTCCTAGATGAAGTGTGTCATATGGAATCTTCCTTCGGTCTGTTTGTAGACATTGTAAGTTTTAGTGCAGGATAGGTGCATAGTTTGCACCTAATGCACCATAGTCTAAGAAACCATTTTGGTTGCACTATTTGGTACTCTTGGGTGAAGAGGCTCAAGTGGAAGCTTGGTTCGGTCAGTTTGGAGATAGTGCTAATCCTTATGCAAGGTAGGTGCATGGTTTGCATGGAACATACCATATGCTTGGAAATCAATTTGGATGCACCTGATGGAACTCTGTGACAACTTGTGTCATATGGAATCTCGCTTCGGAAAATTTGGAGACATTGTTAGTTTCGGTGCAAGATAAGTGCACAGTTTCCACATAATGCACCATAGTCTAAGAAACCATTTTGGACGCACTTGTTGGTACTCCTAGGTGAAGGGGCTCAAGTGGATGCTCAGTTCGGTCTGTTTGGAGATAGTGCTAATCTTGATGCTAGATAGGTGCACGGTTTGCATGGAACATACCATATGCTTGGGAATCAATTTGGATGCACCCGATGGAACTCCTTGATGACCTGTGTCATATGGAATCTCACTTGGGTCTATTTAGAAATATTGTTAGTTTCGGTGCAAGATATGTGCATGGTTTGCGCCTAATGCACCATAGTCTAAGAAACCATTTTGGAAGCACCTCTTGGTACTTCGGTGAAGAGGCTCAAGTGGAAGCTCGGTTTGATATGTTTGGAGATAGTGCTAATCTTGATGCAAGATAGGTGCACAGTTTGCGCCTAATCCACCATAGTCTAAGAAACCATTTTGGAAGCACATGTTGGTACTTCGGTGAAGAGGCTCAAGTGGAAGCTCGGTTTGATATGTTTGGAGATAGTGCTAATCTTGATGCAAGATAGGTGCATGATTTGCAAGGAACATACCATATGCTTAGAAATCAATCTGGACACACATGATGGAACTCCAAGATGACGTGTGTCATACAAAATCTTGCTTTGGTCTACTTGGAGACAGTGCTAGTTTCGGTGCAAGATAGGTGCAAAGTTTGCACATAATGCAACATAGGCTAAGAAACCATTTTGGACGCACCCGATGGTACTCCTAGGTAAAAGGCTCAAGTGAAAGCTCGGTTTGGTCTATTTGGAGATAGTGCTAATCTTGATGCAAGATAGATGCACGGTCTGCATGGAACGTACCATATGCTTAGAAATTAATTTGGACACACCCGATAGAACTCCTTGATGACGTGTGTCATATGGAATCTCACTTTGGTGTGCTTAGAGATAGTATTAGTTTTGGTGCAAGATATGTGCACGGTTTGCGCCTAAAGAACCAAAGTCTCAGAAACCATTTTGGAAGCACCTGTTGGTACTCCTAGGTGAAGAGGCTCAAGAGGAGGCTCGGTTCGGTCTGTTTAGAGATAGTGCTAATCTTGATGGAAGATAGGTTCACGATTTGCATGGAACATACCATATGCTCACAAATCAATTTAGACGCACGAGATGGAACTCCTAGATGACATGTGTCATATGGAATCTCACTTCGGTCCGTTTAGAGACAAAGTTATTTTCGGTGCAAGATAGGTGCACAGTTTGCACCTACCATAGGATAAGAAACCATTTTGGATGCACCCGATGGTACTCCTAGGTCAAGGGGCTCAAGTGAAAGCACAATTTGGTCTATTTGGAGATAGTGCTAATCTTGATGCAAGATAGATGCACGGTTTGCATGGAACATACGATATGCTTAGAAACCAATTAGGACGCACCTGATATAACTCCTAGATGATGTGTGTCATATGGAATCTTGCTTCGGTTCATTTCGAGACAGTTTAGTTTTGGTAGAAGATATGTGCACGATTTACGCCTAATGCACCATAGGCTAAGAAACCATTTTAGAAGCACCTGATGGTACTCGTAGTTGAAGAGGCTCAAGTGGAGGCTCGATTTGGTCTGTTCGGATATAGTGCTAATCTTGATGCAAGATAGTTGCACAGTTTGAATGCAACGTACCATATGTTAAGAAATCAATTTGGATGCACCTAATGGAACTCCTAGATGACGTGTGTCATATGGAATCTCGCTTCGGTCTGTTTGGAGACAATGTTAGTTTCGGTGCAAGATAGATGCATAGTTTGTGCCTAATGCAACATAGTCTAAGAAACCATTTTTGACACACCTGTTTGTACTCCTAGATGAAGAGGCTCAAGTGGAAGCTCGGTTCCGTCAGTTTGGAGATAGTGCTAATCCTTATGCAAGGTAGGTGCATGGTTTGCATGGAACATACCATATGCTTGGAAATCAATTTGGATGCACCTGATGGAACTCTGTGACAACGTGTGTCATATGGAATCTCGCTTCGGTACATTTGGAGACATTGTTAGTTTCGGTGCAAGATAGGTGCACAGTTTGCACCTAATGCACCATAGTCTAAGAAACCATTTTGGACGCACTTGTTGGTACTCCTAGGTGAAGGGGCTCAAGTGGATGCACGGTTCGGTCTGTTTGGAGATAGTGCTATCTTGATGCAAGATAGGTGCACGGTTTGCATGGAACATACCATATGCTTGGAAATCAATTTGGATGCACTCGATGGAACTCCTTGGTGATGTGTGTCATATGGAATCTCACTTTGGTCTGTTTAGAAATATTGTTAGTTTCGGTGCAAGATATGTGCATGGTTTGCGCCTAATGCACAATAGTCTAAGAAACCGTTTTAGAGCACCTATTGGTACTTCGGTGAAGAGGCTCAAGTGGAAGCTCGGTTTGATATGTTTGGAGATAGTGCTAATTTTGATGCAAGATAGGTGCATCATTTGCAAGGAACATACCATATGCTTAGAAATCAATTTGGAGACACCCAATGGAACTCCTTGATGACGTGTGTCATATGGAATCTTGCTTCGGTCTGTTTGTAGACATTGTAAGTTTTAGTGCAAGATAGGTGCACAGTTTGCGCCTAATGCACCATAGTTTAAGAAATCATTTTTGATGCACTATTTGGTACTCTTGGGTGAAGAGGCTCAAGTGGAAGCTTGGTTGGGTCAGTTTGGAGATAGTGCTAATCCTTATGCAAGGTAGGTGCATGGTTTGCATGGAACATACCATATGCTTGGAAATCAATTTGGATGCACCCGATGGAACTCCTTGACGACGTGTGTCATATGGAATCTCGCTTCGGTCCATTTGAAGACATTGTTAGTTTCGGAGCAAGATAGGTGCACAGTTTGCACCTAATGCACCATAGCCTAAGAAACCATTTTGGACGCACTTGTTGGCACTCCTAGGTGATGGGGCTCAAGTGGATGCTCGGTTCGGTCTATTTGGAGATAGTGCTAATCTTGATGCAAGATAGGTGCACGGTTTGCATGGAACATACCAAATGCTTGGAAATCAATTTGCCCGCACATGATGGAACGCCTAGATGACGTGTGTCATACAAAATCTTGCTTTGGTCTGCTTGGAGACAATGTTTGTTTCGGTGAAAGATAGGTGCAAAGTTTGCACACAATGTAGCATAGGCTAAGAAACCATTTTGGACGCACCCGATGGTACTCCTAGGTAAAAGGCTCAAGTGAAAGCTCGGTTTGGTCTATTTGGAGATAGTGCTAATCTTGATGCAAGATAGATGCACGGTCTGCATGGAACATACCATTGCTCAGAAATCAATTTTGACGCACCAGATGGAACTCCTAGATGACATGTGTCATATGGAATCCCACTTCGGTCTGTTTGGAGACAGTGTTAGTTTCGGTGCAAGATAGGTGCATGGTTTGCACCTAATGCACCAAAGGATAAGAAACCATTTTTGACGCACCCGATGGTACTACTTGGTCAAGGTGCTCAAGTGAAAGCTTGGTTTGGTTTGTTTGGAGATAGTGCTAATCTTGATGCAAGATAGATGCACGGTTTGCATGGAACATACGATATGCTCAGAAATCAATTAGGACACACCTGATATAACTCCTTGACGATGTGTCATATGGAATCTTGCCTCGGTTCGTTTAGAGACAGTGTTAGTTTTGATAGAAGATATGTGCACGATTTACGCCTAATGCACCATAGGCTAAGAAACCATTTTAAACGCACCCAATGGTACTCATAGTTGAAGAGGCTCAAGTGGAGGATCGATTTGGTATGTTCGGATATAGTGTTAATCTTGATGTAAGGTAGTTGCACAATTTGCATCGAACGTTCCATATGTTAAGAAATCAATTTTGACGCACC
The DNA here is from genome assembly GCF_000003195.3 of Sorghum bicolor. Classification (NCBI taxonomy): domain Eukaryota; kingdom Viridiplantae; phylum Streptophyta; class Magnoliopsida; order Poales; family Poaceae; genus Sorghum; species Sorghum bicolor. The sequence continues at coordinate 34,278,667 of NC_012871.2, forward strand.
CAATGGAACTCCTAGATTACGTGTGTCATATGGAGTCTCGCTTCGTTCTGTTTGGAGAAAATGTTAGTTTCGGTGCAAGATAGGTGCATAGTTTGTGCCTAATGCACCATAGTCTAAGAAACCATTTTTGACGCACCTGTTTATACTCCTAGAGTAAGAGGCTCTAGTGGAAGCTCGGTTCAGTCTATTTGGAGACAATGTTAGTTTCGGTGCAAGATAGGTGCATAGTTTGTGCCTCATGCACCATAGTCTAAGAAACCATTTTTGACGCACCTGTTTGTACTCCTAGATGAATAGGCTCAAGTGGAAGCTCGGTATGTTCTATTTGGAGATAGTGCTAATCTTGATGCAAGATAGGTGCACGGTTTGCATGGAACATACCATATGCTTGGAATTCAATTTGGATGCACCTGATGGAACTCCTTCATGATGTGTGTCATATGGAATCTCGCTTCGGTCCATTTGGAGACATTGTTAGTTTCAGTGCAAGATAGGTGCACAATTTGCACCTAATGCACCATAGTCTAAGAAACCATTTTGGATGCACTTGTTTATACTTCTAGGTGAAGGGCTCAAATGGATGCTTGGTTTGGTCTGTTTGGAGATACTGCTAATCTTGATGCAAGATAGGTGCATGGTTTGCATGGAACATACCAAATGCTTGGAAATCAATCTGGACGCACATGATGGAACTCCTAGATGACGTGTGTCATATGAAATCTTGCTTCGGTCTGTTTGGAGACAGTGTTAGTTTCGGTGCAGGAAAGGTGCAAGGTTTGCACATAATGCAGCATAGGGTAAGAAACCATTTTGGACGCACCCGATGATACTCCTAGGTAAAAGGCTCAAGTGAAAGCTCGGTTTGGTCTATTTGGAGACAGTGCTAATCTTGATGCAAGATAGATGCACGGTCTGCATGGAACGTACCATTTGCTTAGAAATTGATTTGGACACACCCGATAGAACTCCTTGATGATGTGTGTCATATGGAATCTCACTTTGGTGTGCTTAGAGATAGTATTAGTTTCGGTGCAAGATATATGCACGGTTTGCGCCTAATGCACCAAAGTAAAAGAAACCATTTTGGAAGCACCTGTTGGTAATCCTAGGTGAAGAGGCTCAAGTGGAGGCTCGGTTCAGTCTCTTTAGAGATAGTGCTAGTCTTGATGGAAGATAGGTGCACGATTTGCATGGAACATACCATATGCTTGGAAATCAATTTGGATGCACCCGATGGAACTCCTTGATGACGTGTGTCATTTGGAATCTCGCTTCGGTCCATTTGGAGACATTGTTAGTTTCGGTGCAAGATAGGTGCACAGTTTGCATCTAATGCACCATAGTCTAAGAAACCATTTTGGACACACTTGTTGGTACTCCTAGGTGAAGGGGCTCAAGTGGGTGCTCGGTTCGGTCTATTTGGAGATTGTGTTAATCTTGATGCAAGCATGGTTTGCATGGAACATATGATACGGTTAGAAATCAATTAGGACGCACCTGATATAACTCCTTGATGATTTGTATCATATGGAATCTTGCTTCGGTTTGTTTAGAGACAGTGTTAGTTTTGGTAGAAGATATGTGCACGGTTTACGCCTAATTTACCATGGTCTAAGAAACCATTTTAGACGCACCCGATGGTACTTGTAGTTGAAGAGGCTCAAGTGGAGGCTCGATTTGGTCTGTTCGGATATAGTGCTAATCTTGATGCAAGATAGTTGCACAGTTTGCATGCAACGTACCATATGTTAAGAAATCAATTTGGACACACCTAATGGAATTCCTAGATGACGTGTGTCATATGGAATCTCGCTTCGGTCTGTTTGGAGACAATATTAGTTTCGGTGCAAGATAGGTGCATAGTTTGCGCCTAATGCACCATAGTTTAAGAAACCAATTTTCACACACTTGTTTGTACTCCTAGATGAAGAGGCTCAAGTGGAATCTCGGTTCGGTCTGTTTGGAGATAGTGCTAATCTTGATGCAAGATAGGTGCACGATTTGCATGGAACATACCATTTGCTTAGAAATCAATTTGGATCCACCCGATGGAACTCCTTGATGACGTGTGTCATATGGAATCTCACTTTGGTCTGTTTAGAAATAGTGTTAGTTTCGGTGTAAGCTATGTGCATGGTTTGCGCCTAATGCACCATAGTCTAAGAAACCATTTTGGAAGCACCTGTTGGTACTTCGGTGAAGAGGCTCAAGTGGAAGCTCGGTTTGATATGTTTGGAGATAGTGCTAATCTTGATGCAAGATAGGTGCATGATTTGCAAGGAACATAGGATATGCTCAGAAATCAATTTGGACGCACCGAATGGAACTCCTAGATGACGTGTGTAATATGGAATCTTGCTTCGGTCCGTTTGTAGACATTGTAAGTTTTATTGGAAGATAGGTGGACAGTTTGTGCCTAATGCACCATAGTCTAAGAAACCATTTTGGATGCACTATTTGGTACTCTTGGGTGAAGAGGCTCAAGTGGAAGCTTGGCTCACTTAGATTGGAGATAGTGCTAATCCTTATGCAAGGTAGGTGCATGGTTTGCATGGAACATACCATATGCTTGGAAATAAATTTGGATGCACCCGATGGAACTCCATGACGACGTGTGTCATATGGAATCTCGCTTTGGTCCATTTGGAGACATTGTTAGTTTCGGTGCAAGATAGGTGCACAGTTTGCACCTAATGCACCATAGTCTAAGAAACCATTTTGGACGCACTTGTTGGTAATCCTAGGTGAAGGGGCTCAAGTGGATGCTCGGTGTGGTCCGTTTGGAGATAGTGCTAATCTTGATGCAAGATAGGTGCACGGTTTGCATGGAACATACCATTTGCTTGGAAATCAATTTGGATCCACCCGATGGAACTCCTTGATGACGTGTGTCATATGGAATCTCACTTTGGTCTGTTTAGAAATTGTGTTAGTTTCGGTGTAAGATATGTGCATGGTGTGCGCCTAATGCACCATAGTCTAAGAAACCATTTTGGAAGCACCTATTGGTACTTCGGTGAAGAGGCTCAAGTGGAAGCTCGGTTTGATATGTTTGGAGATAGTGCTAATCTTGTTGCAAGATAGGTGCATGATTTGCAAGGAACATACCATATGCTTAGAAATCAATTTGGACGCACCCAATGGAACTCCTAGATAACGTGTGTCATATGGAATCTTGCTTCGGTCCGTTTGTAGAAATTGTAAGTTTTAGTGCAAGATAGGTGCACAGTTTGCGCCTAATGCACCATAGTCTAAGAAACCATTTGGATGCACTATTTGGTACTCTTGGATGTACAGGCTCAAGTGGAAGCTTGATGCAGTCAGTTTGGAGATAGTGCTAATCCTTATGCAAGGTAGGTGCATGTTTTGCATGGAACATACCATATGCTTGGAAATCAATTTGGATGCACCCGATGGAACTCCTTGACGACGTGTGTCATATGGAATCTCTTTTCGGTCCATTTGGAGACATTGTTAGTTTCGGTGCAAGATAGGTGCACAGTTTGCACCTAATGCACCATAGTCTAAGAAACCATTTTGGACACACTTGTTGGTACTCCTAGGTGAAGGGCCTCAAGTGGATGCTCGGTTCGGTCTGTTTAGAGATAGTGCTAATCTTGATGTAAGATAGGTGTATGGTTTGCATGGAACATACCATATGCTTGGAAATCAATTTGGATGCACCCGATGGAACTCCTTGACGACGTGAGTCATATGGAATCTCGCTTCGGTCCATTTGGAGACAGTGTTAGTTTCGGTGCAAGATAGGTGCATAGTTTGTGCGTAATGCACCATAGTCTAAGAAACCATTTTTGACACACCTATTTGTACTCCTAGATAAAGAGGCTCAAGTGGAAGCTCGCTTCGGTCTGTTTGGATATAGTGCTAATCTTGATGCAAGATAGGTGCACGGTTTGCATGGAACATACCGTATGCTTGGGAATCAATTTGGATCCACCAGATGGACCTCCTTGATGATTTGTCATATGGAATCTCACTTTGTTGTGTTTAGAAATAGTGTTAGTTTTGGTACAAGATATTTGCATGCTTTGCGCCTAATGCGCCATAGTCTAAGAAACCATTTTGGAAGCACCTGTTGCTACTTCGATGAAGAGGCTCAAGTGGAAGCTCGGTTTGATCTGTTTGGAGATAGTGCTAATCTTGTTGCAAGATAGGTGCATGATTTGCAAGGAACATACCATATGCTTAGAAATCAATTTGGACGCACCCAATGGAACTCCTAGATGACATGTGTCATATGGAATCTTGCTTCGGTCCGTTTGTAGACATTGTAAGTTTTAGTGCAAGATAGGTGCACAGTTTGCGCCTAATGCACCATAGTCTAAGAAACCATTTTGGTTGCACCATTTGGTACTCTTGGGTGAAGAGGCTCAAGTGGAAGCTTGGTTCGGTCAGTTTGGAGATAGTGCTAATCCTTATGCAAGGTAGGTGCATGGTTTGCATGGAACATACCATATGCTTGGAAATCAATTTGGATGCACTCGATGGAACTCCTTGACTACGTGTGTCATATGGAATCTCGCTTCGGTCCATTTGGAGACATTGTTAGTTTCGGTGCAAGATAGGTGCACAGTTTGTACCTAATACACCATAGCCTAAGAAACCATTTTGGACGCACTTGTTGGTACTCCCAGTTGAAGGGGCTCAAGTGGATGCTCAGTTCGGTCTATTTGGAGAAAGTGCTAATCTTGATGCAAGATAGGTGCACGGTTTGCATGGAACATACCAAATGCTTGGAAATCAATCTGCACGCACATGACGGAACTCCTAGATGACGTGTGTCATACAAAATCTTGCTTTGGTCTGCTTGGAGACAGTGTTAGTTTCGGTGCAAGATAGGTGCAAAGTTTGCACATAATGCAACATAGGCTAAGAAACCATTTTGGACGCACCCGATGGTACTCCTAGGTAAAAGGCTCAAGTGAAAGCTCGGTTTGGTCTATTTGGAGATAGTGCTAATCTTGATGCAAGATAGATGCATGGTCTGCATGGAACGTACCATATGCTTAGGAATTAATTTGGACACACCCGATAGAACTCCTTGATGACGTGTGTCATATGGAATCTCGCTTTGGTGTGCTTATAGTATTAGTTTCGGTGAAAGTTATGTGCACGGTTTGTGATTAATGCACCAAAGTCTACGAAACCATTTTGGAAGCACCTATTGGTACTCCTAGGTGAAGAGGCTCAAGTGGAGGCTCGGTTCGGTCTCTTTAGAGATAGTGCTAGTCTTGATGCAAGATAGGTGCACGATTTGCATGGAACATACCATATGCTTGGAAATCAATTTGGATGCACCCGATGGAACTCCTTGATGACATGTGTCATATGGAATCTCGCTTCGGTCCATTTAGAGACTGTTATTTTCGGTGCAAGGTAGGTGCACACTTTGCACGTACCATAGGATAAGAAACCATTTTGGACGCACCCGATGGTACTCCTAGGTCAAGGGGCTCAAGTGAAAGCTCAATTTGGTCTGTTTGAAGATAGTGCTAATCTTGATGCAAGATAGATGCACGGTTTGCATGGAACATACGATATGCTTAGAAACCAATTAGGACGCACCTGATAAAACTCCTTGATGATATGTGTCATATGGAATCTTGCTTCAGTTCGTTTAGAGACAGTGTTAGTTTTGGTAGAAGATATGCGCATGGTTTACGCCTTATGCACAGGCTAAGAAACCATTTTAGACGCACCTGATGGTACTCGTAGTTGAAGAGGCTCAAGTGGAGGCTCGATTTGGTTTGTTCGGATATAGTGCTAATCTTGATGCAAGATAGTTGCACAGTTTGAATGCAATGTACCATAGTTTAAGAAATCAATTTGGATGCACCCAATTGAACTCCTAGATGACGTGTGTCATATGGAATCTCGCTTCGGTCTGTTTGGAGACAATGTTAGTTTCGGTGCAAGATAGGTGCATAGTTTGTGCCTAATGCAACATAGTCTAAGAAACCATTTTTGACACACCTGTTTGTACTCCTAGATGAAGAGGCTCAAGTGGAAGCTCGCTTCGGTCTGTTTGGATATAGTGCTAATCTTGATGCAAGATAGGTGCACGGTTTGCATGGAACATACCATATGCTTGCAAATCAATTTGGATGTACCCGATGGAACTCCTTGATGACGTGTGTCATATGGAATCTCACTTTGGTTTGTTTAGAAACAGTGTTAGTTTCGGTGCAAGATATGTGCATGGTTTGCGCATAATGCACCATAGTCTAAGAAACCATTTTGGAAGCACCTGTTGGTACTTCGGTGAAGAGGCTCAAGTGGAAGCTCGGTTTGATCTATTTGGATATAGTGCTAATCTTGATGCAAGATAGGTGCATGATTTGCAAGGAACATACCATATGCTTAGAAATCAATTTGGACGCACCCAATGGAACTCCTAGATGACGTGTGTCATATGGAATCTTGCTTCGGTCCGTTTATAGACATTGTAAGTTTTAGTGCAAGATAGGTGCACAGTTTGCGCCTAATGCACCATAGTCTAAGAAACCGTTTTGGACGCACTATTTGGTACTCCTGGTTGAAGAGGCTCAAGTGGAAGCTTAGTTCGGTCAGTTTGGAGATAGTGCTAATCCTTCTACAAGGTAGGTGCATGGTTTGTATGGAACATACCATATGCTTGGAAATCAATTTGGATGCTCCCGATGGAACTCCTTGATGACATGTATCATATGGAATCTCGCTTCGGTCATTTGGAGACATTGTTAGTTTCGGTGCAAGATATGTGCACCGTTTGCACCTAATGCACCATAGTCTAAGAAACCATTTTGGACACACTTGTCGGTACTCCTAGGTTAAGGGCCTCAAGTGGATGCTTGGTTCGGTCTGTTTGGAGATAGTGCTAATCTTGATGCAAGATAGGTGCACGGTTTGCATGGAACATACCATATGCTTGGAAATCAATTTGGATGCACCCGATGGAACTCCTTGATGACATGTATCATATGGAATCTCGCTTCGGTCCATTTGAAGACATTGTTAGTTTCGGTGCAAGATAGGTGCACAGTTTCCACCTAATGCACCATAGCCTAAGAAACCATTTTGGACGCACTTGTTGGCACTCCTAGGTGAAGGGTCTCTAGTGGATGCTCGGTTCGGTCTGTTTGGAGAAAGTGCTAATCTTGATGCAAGATAGGTGCACGGTTTGCATGGAACAAACCAAATGCTTGGAAATCAATCTGGACGCACATGATGGAACTCCTAGATGACGTGTGTCATACAAAATCTTGCTTTGGTCTGCTTGGAGACAGTGTTAGTTTCGGTGCAAGATAGGTGCAAAGTTTGCACATAATGCAGCATAGGCTAAGAAACCATTTTGGATGCACCCGATGGTACTCCTAGGTAAAAGGCTCAAGTGAAAGCTCGGTTTGGTCTATTTGGAGATAGTGCTAATCTTGATGCAAGATAGATGCACGGTCTGCATGGAACGTACCATATGCTCAGAAATCAATTTATACGCAATAGATGGAATTCCTAGATGACATGTGTCATATGGAATCCCACTTCGGTCCGTTTGGAGACAGTGTTAGTTTCGGTGCAAGATAGGTGCATGGTTTGCACCTAATGCACCATAGGATAAGAAACCATTTTGGATGCACCCGATGGTACTACTAGGTCAAGGTGCTCAAGTGAAAGCTCAGTTTGGTTTGTTTGGAGATAGTGCTAATCTTGATGCAAGATAGGTGCACAGTTTGCACCTAATGCACCATAGTCTAAGAAACCATTTCGGACACACTTGTTGGTACTCCTAGGTGAAGGGGCTCAAGTGGATGCTCGGTTCGGTCTGTTTGGAGATAGTGCTAATCTTGATGCAAGATAGGTGCATGGTTTGCATGGAACATACCATATGCTTGGAAATCAATTTGGATGCACCCGATGGAACTCCTTGATGACGTGTTGAAAGGTCCAAATGGCTAGAGGGGGTGAATAGCCTATTTAAAATTTCTACAAACTTCACTAAGCAAGTGAGTTAGTAAAACAAATGGCGAAGCAAAACTAGCACTAGCTCAACTAAGCTATGCAAGCCACCAATAGAAACTAGTACAAGGCTAAACACTAAAACACAACAACTAAGAAAGCTAGCTACACTCCTAAACAAGAAAACTAAACTAAACAACAAGCAAGGTATACAAGTGAGTAAAGGAGTGGAGAGTGATTGTTATACCAACGTTGTAGAGTAGAGATATATCGAACCAATCACTCACAATCACAAGAGAATCCTCGGCAAGGGATGACACAAGATATTTACCGAGGTTCACTTGCTTCCCGGCAAGCTAGTCCTCGTTGTGGCGATACACCTACTTGATGGATCACGAGCTAATTGGCAATCCAAAGCCAAACCCTCAGCGGGTGCTGCACATCCACTCACAAGATGGGGATTCTCCAAGCCACGAGCAATCCACTAGAGTAGCCAATTGTGATCTCTAGCTCAATGTATGCCTCAAGTAATCAAATGTGCAAAAGAGAATCTCCCAAAGCCGGCCACCAACTATTTATAAGCCCCCTCAAAGAACTAGCCGTTGGCCACTTTCACTGGGCAGAAATCGAGGGCACCAGACGCTACTAAGTGAGCACCGGACGCTCGACTCCCTGCGTCCGGTGCACTGGAGTTGGCCACGTGTCCGTCCTGAATCTCACGTGTCAGATCCTAACAGTCACCTGTGGATCATCGGACGCTCTGCAGGTCCACACCAGACGTGTCTGGTGCACACCAGACTCATGCGCAGAGAGTTCTGCAAACCTGCGGGTCACCGGACGCTAAGCACCGGTAGCGTTCGGTGCTCACCGGACCAATGCGCAGAGTGGGTCGCAAAACGCCCGCGCACCGGACGCTAACCACCGGACGCTCACAGAGTGCGTCCGGTGCTCAACCCTAGCAGGGTCAAGCACACTGGACTCTGAGGCCAGCGTCCGGTGCCTCCGCACTCAGCGTCCGGTGAGTGTTTCTCAGTGAGAAAACACTCCTGCGACTTCTCCATAAATCCCACCGGCGCAATAGAAAATATACACTTATTTTTCTCAAAAGCGCCGAATCCCGCCGAGCTTGCGAATGTCCACCACCAAAGTGCATGTGTGTTAGCTTTTCACAAACATTTTTACCCAAAGGAGTTAAGTTAGCACTTTACTAGATCCTCATGCATATGCTCAAGATGTAGACCTAGTAGCACTTGATTCGAGAGATGACCGTGATTTCCCCTCTTGATAGTCGGCTATCTATCCTAAACCCGGTCAATCACTTCTCTACTCATCTTAGACCGGCAAAAGTAAAACCCTATGTTTATACCTTTGCCTTGATAACTTTGCTCCTCGTCTATCACCATGATCTTCACTTCATGCTTCATCCCTTTGTGATCATGTGGCCACCTTTCCATGCCACCATGCACCTTCATCACGTGTGTTGCTATGCCTAACTAAAATCACTTAAATACTAGGCATTAGCAACTTGGTGTCATTAATTACCAAAACCAAACTTGGGCTTTCAATCTCCCCCTTTTTGGTAATTGATGACAACCATCACAAAGATATGAAATGAAATCATAATGAACTTGAATTGCTTGTCCAAAGCATCTTAATCATGAGACAAGGTTGGACAAACATTTCAATTTCGGTTTTGGTAGTACTAGCTCCCCCTACATATGTGCTTCGATGAGTTTGGTTCAAGTTTGCACATATGCAAGAATTGGAATTTTGGGAGAATTATTACTACCAACATGATGCCATGGTATATAGAATGGACCTTTGAAGCGTGATACCAATCGGAGTTGCCAATATACCATCCTTAGCACCAATGTAGCTAGACATACATCAAAAACTCAAGATACCTCGTGAGATCACATTATATGTCTAGATACCACATGAAAATAAAACTCTATGCTAGAATTCAAAGCATCATTTAAGTTCTATTTCTAGCAAGCACCAATCAAACAAGAGTAGTATATTTATACTTGCAATGCAACACCTCATTATGTTAGTGCACATTCAAATGCAACAAATGGTTCATGAGCTTACTCCCCCTATTTGTGTGCTCAAGTTTTAATTTAATTTTCCAAAAGTTATCTCTCCCCCTTAAGCACTTTTCACCCCCTTTATGACTTTATCTTTGTTTCTCTCCCCCTTTGTCATCAATGACCACAAAGGTTCAAATTTTAGTGAGAATTAAGTCAATCAATGTGAGGGTCAAATTATGGTTCAATCTAGATCACTTGCCTAAAACATGTAATTCGGTTTGATCCAAGGACAAGCTTTTTCACACCTCATAAAGTATAAGGGTTATCTTGACCATGTTGAATTACACATCATAAGCTCATATTCTAGATTCAATACTAGGCTTACAAGCTCACAAACATGTCATATGCTACCACTAGATCGATCAAACATAGGAGCAATAGTGGTACCATACATACATCAAAATCTTTTGATTTTCATGAATGAGCCTATTTGTCATGCAAACATGTTTATATGTTCTAATCATGTCCTTAGCAAAGTATGAATGCTATGTCAACCATCTTTACCTTGCTTTGTTGGAGGAGAGGCATGCCATATAAAAATGTGGGGGTGCACTCATCTCAAGTTGGAGAAGTCAAGTATGTTCAGTTCATTTCTCAACTTGCAAAATCTCTTCTCATCAAGTGGCTTTGTGAATATGTCGGCTAGTTGATCTTCGGTGCCAATGCTTTCAATGCTAATATCACCCTTTTGTTGATGATCTCTTATGAAATGGTGCCTTATGTCAATGTGCTTGGTTCTTGAATGTTGAACTGGATTTTGTGTCATCTTGATTGCACTCTCATTGTCACATAATAAAGGCACATTCTTGAATTTGATTCCAAAGTCATTCAAGGTAGCTTTCATCCAAAGCAATTGTGCACAACAACTACCAGCACTAATGTATTCGGCCTCGGCAGTTGATAGTGCAACACTATTTTGTTTCTTTGATGACCATGAAACTAAGACCTTCCTAGCAATTGACAAGTGCCACTTGTGCTCATTCTATCAATTTTGCATCCACCATAATCGGAGTCCGAATATCCAATCAACTCAAAGTTAGACCCCTTTGGATACCATAATCCAACATCATGAGTGCGCTTGAGATACCTCAATATTCTTTTGGTTGCCTTCAAGTGACTTTCTCTAGGTGAAGCTTGGTATCTTGCACATTTGCACACACTAAACATTACATCCGGCCTTGATGCGGTGACATAGAGCAAACTTCCTATCATGGACCGGTATAGCTTTTGATCTACCATGTTGCCACTTGCATCACTACCTAAATGATCATTTGTGCCCATAGGTGTGCTCATTGGTTTAGCTTCTTGCAACCCAAATTTCTTGATCATGTCCTTGATGTACTTGCCTTGACTTACAAAAGTGCCATCCTTCATTTGCTTGATTTGAAGTCTAAGGAAGTAACTAAGCTCTCCAATCATTGACATTTCAAACTCATTTGTCATCATTCTTCCAAACTCTTCACAAAAGTCTTGATTGGTTGATCCAAAAATGATATCATCAACATAGATTTGCAACACAAACAAGTCATTGCCTAGCTTCTTGGTGAAGAGGGTAGTGTCAACCTTTCCCATCTTGAACCCTTTAGAGAGAAGAAAATCTCTCAATCTCTCATACCATGCTCTAGGTGCTTGCTTCAAACCATACAATGCCTTCTTGAGCTTGTAAACATGGTTGGGTTTCTTGTCATCTTCAAAACCGGGAGGTTGTTCAACATAAACCAACTCATTTATGTATTTATTGAGAAATGCACTCTTCACATCCATTTGATAGAGCTTGATGTTGTGGGCACAAGCATAGGCTAATAATATTCTAATTGCCTCCAATCTTGCAACCGGTGCATATGTTTCTCCAAAGTCAAGACCTTCAACTTGAGTGTAGCCTTGTGCTACTAATCTTGCTTTGTTTCTCACAACTACACCATCTTGATCTTGCTTGTTTCTAAAGACCCACTTGGTACCAATCACATTGTAGTTCTTTGGCCTCTCAACAAGCTCCCACACTTGATTTCTTGTGAAGTTGTTCAATTCTTCATGCATGGCATTTACCCAATCAGAATCCTTCAATGCATCTTCTATTTTCTTTAGTTCCTCAAATGAGACAAATGAGTAGTGCTCACAAAAGGATGCTAGCCTTGATCTTGTTTGCACACCACTTTGAATACCACCAATAACTTGATCCAATGGATGATCCCTTGCTATGCTTGTAGGTTGGAGTATTGGGAGTTGATTACTTCCACTAGCTTGTCTTTGATTTTGATCATCATCATGAGAGCCACTAGTACTTGCTTGATTTGTATCAATTTGCACTTCTTGATTGATCATGTGTATGTCATTATCATCATCAACTTGCCTTGGCCTTATGTCACCTACATCTATGTTCTTCATTGCATTTGCCAATTGATCTCCCCTCACATCATCAAGATTTTGAGCTTCATTTTGAGATCCCTCGGTTTCATCAAATTCAACATCATGGACTTCTTCCAATGTGCCACTTGCCAAGTTCCAAACTCTATATGCCTTGCTTGTGGTGGAATAACCAAGTAAGAACCCTTCAAAACATTTCTTCTCAAACTTGCTCAATCTAATGCCTTTCTTGAGAATGTAGCATTTGCAACCAAACACTTTAAAGTATGCAATGTTAGGCTTTCTTCCATTCAATAGCTCATATGGTGTCTTCCCAAGCTTCCCATGGCAATAGAGACGGTTGCTACAATAGCAAGCCGTGTTGATAGCTTCACTCCAAAATGAATGGCTAACATTGTATTCACTAAGCATTGATCTAGCCATATCAATCAAGGTTCTATTCTTCCTTTCAACTACACCATTGGATTGAGGAGTGTATGTTGGAGAGAATTGATGTCCAATGCCAAGATCATCACATAATTCCTCAATTCTTGTGTTCTTGAATTCACTACCATTGTCACTTCTAATCTTCTTGATAGTGGTTTCAAACTCATTTTGCACCCTCTTGACAAAAGACTTGAATAGATCACAAACATCACTCTTGTCATAAAGGAAGAACACCCAAGTGTATCTAGTGTAGTCATCTACTATTACAAATCCATACTTGTTGCCACCAATGCTAGTGTATGTTGTTGGCCCAAATAAATCCATATGCAATAGCTCAAATGCCTTTGATGTGCTCATTTCACTTTTCTTAGGATGTGCATTTCCAACTTGCTTTCCGGCTTGACAAGCACTACATGGTTTATCCTTCTCAAAGGTGACATCCTTCAAGCCTCTAAGTCATGCCTCAATAGTTTGTTCAATTGTTTCATTCCAACATGACCAAGCCTTCTATGCCACAACCAACCCAAACTTGATTTGCTAATTAGGCATGATGTCAATTGAGTGTCACTATCATTGAAATCAACCAAGTATAAGCTACCATGCCTAACTCCTTTGAATATCAAGTTTGATCCATCAACACTAACCACCTCAACATCATCACTACCAAAGATGCACTTGAAACCAAGGTCGCAAAGTTGTGCAATTGACAAGAGATTGAAATCAAGGCTCTCAACTAGCAACACATTTGATATGCTCATGTCATTTGAGATAGCAATTTTACCAAGCCCTTTGACCTTGCCTTTCTTGTTGTTGCCGAAAGTGATAGAATCAAAGCCACCATTTTGATTTGTGTCAATTGATTTGAACATACAAGACTCCCCGGTCATATCTTGAGTGCACCCACTATCAAGCACCCAATGCCTTCCTCCGGCTTTGTAATTGACCTACAAGACAAGATCAATTCTTTTTAGGTACCCAAACTTGATTGGGTCCTCCAAGGTTAGCAACTAAGCTCTTAGGTACCCATATGGCTTTCTTCTTTGAGCCCATCCACATTGCACCAATGAACTTAGCATGAACACCTTTTGTATCCTTGGTAAGCACATAGAAAGAATTTAGCTTAATTGAGGATACATGTGCTTTGGGTTTCTTGTTCATGCATTGTTGCTCTAAGTGACCAACTTGCTTGTAAGCTTTGCAATACCGGCCATTGTTCTTCACAAAACTAGTCTTGTGAGGAGCAAAGGCGGCCTTGCCTTTCTTGGGGTTAAAGCCTAATCCCTCTTTGTAGAGAGAAGCTCTTTGGCTACCCAAGCACATAAGCAAGCGGTCCTCACCACCATAAGCCTTGGCTAAGGTGTGATTGAGCTCTTTCACCTCCTTCTTGAGAATTTCATTCTCAACTTTTAGTGTGGTGTCACAAGTGAAACCATCACCACTAGATGAGGATGATGTAGATGTGCTACATGAAGGGTTAGTAGAAGCAACAACAATAGGCTTACTTAAGATATCACATGTTAGGCCTATGTTGCAAGTTTTAGCTTTTTTAATTTTAGTTGGCTCATTTTTACATTTGTTAACTAGAGAGGAATGAGCTTCTTCAAGCTTAGTGTGAGCCTTTTGAAGCTTCTTATGGTCTTCCTTTAGACTCTCATAGGATGCTCTAGGCTCATCAAGTTCTTGCTCAAGGGTTTTCTTATCCTTAAGCAAAGCCTTGCACTCCTTTCTAGTTTCTTTATAGTGATGAGTGCAATCTTCTAGCATAGTGATTAGTTCATCTTTAGTTGGTTCATCATCATCACTATCACTATCACTATCACTATCACTATCACTATCATGGTCACTCTCATCATCGGATGATACCTTAGTGGCCTTAGCCATGAAGCATGATGGAGTGTCGAAGATGGAGCTCTTTCCTTGAATTGCAATGCTAGCATGCGCCTTCTTCTTGGTGCTCTCATCATCACTTGAGGAGTCATCACTATCCCAAGTTGCAACATGGGCATCACCCTTCTTCTTGTTTGAGCCTTCCTTCTTTTCTTGCTTCTTCTTTTGCTTCTTTCTTTCCTTCTTGATAGCATCTTCATCATCACTATCATAAGGACATTTAGCAATGAGATGATCCTTGCTATGGCATCTAAAACACCTCATGGAATGATCATTCTTCTTTGAGGAGCTCTTCTTCCTTCTTGCCTGATAGCCTTTCTTCTTCATGAACTTGCCAAATCTCTTGACAAGAAGAGCCATCTCCTCATCTTCATCACTATCACAAGATCTTGCTTCTTCTTCACTTGATGATTCTTGCTTGGCTTTGCCCTTGGATGTGGAGGCCTTGAATGCCACACTTTTCTTCTTCTCATCATCTTTCTTCTCACCATCCTTCTTCTTCTTCTTGATCAACTCATCCTTCTCATCATCTTCTCTATATGCATCATCGGTCATCACCTCTTGAAAGACTTGTTGGGGAGTTGATTCACTAAGAGTTGTCTTGACTAGCACGGTGATCAATGTGTCAAATCTCTTGGGCAAGCTTCTCAAGAACTTCATAGAGAATTGACTATCTTTTAGTTCTTCCCCAAGTGCCTTGAGTTCATTCACAATGACTTGCAACCGGTGAAACATCTCAAAGCAATGCACTTGAATCTCACTCAATCTCACTAGGATTAGCAATCAAGCAAGGAGATGAGTGGATGGAGTGTTCTCTAGCTCAATGTATGCCTCAAGTAATCAAATGTGCAAGACAGAACCTCCCAAAGCCGGCCACCAACTATTTATACGCCCCTCAAAGAACTAGCCGTTGGCCACTTTCTCTGGGCAGAAATCGGGGGCACCGGACGCTACTAAGTGAGCACCGGACGCTCGACTCCCTACGTCCGGTGCACTGGAGTTGGCCACGTGTCCGTCCTGAATCTCGTGTGTCAGATCCTAACGGTCACCTGCGGATCACCGGACGCTCTGCAGGTCCACACCGGACGCGTCCGGTGCACACCGGACTCATGCGCAAAGAGTTCCGCAAACCTACGGGTCACCGGACGCTAAGCATCGGTAGCGTCCGGTGCTCACCGGACCCATGCGCAGAGTGGGTCGCAAAACGCCCGCGCACCGGACGCTAACCACCTCCTTTGCAAATGTGCTAACACCAACAAGTGTCCACCACCAAAGTGCATGTGTTTTAGCTTTTCACAAACATTTTTACCCAAAGGAGTTAAGTTAGCACTTTACTAGATCCTCATGCATATGCTCAAGATGTAGACCTAGTAGCACTTGATTCGAGAGATGACCGTGATTTCCCCTCTTGATAGTCGGCTATCTATCCTAAACCCGGTCAATCATTTCTCTACTCATCTTAGACCGGCAAAAGTAAAACCCTATGTTTATACCTTTGCCTTGATAACTTTGCTCCTCGTCTGTCACCATGATCTTCACTTCATGCTTCATCCCTTTGTGATCATGTGGCCACCTTTCCATGCCACCATGCACCTTCATCACGTGTGTTGCTATGCCTAACTAAAATCACTTAAATACTAGGCATTAGCAACTTGGTGTCATTAATTACCAAAACCAAACTTGGGCTTTCACGTGTGTCATATGGAATCTCACTTTGGTCTGTTTAGAAATATTGTTAGTTTCGGTGCAAGATATGTGCATGGTTTGCGCCTAATGCACCATAGTCTACGAAACCATTTTGGAAGCACCTGTTGGTACTTCGGTGAAGAGGCTAAGCTGGGTTTGATATGTTTGGAGATAGTGCTAATCTTGATGCAAGATAGGTGCATGATTTACAAGAAACATACCATATGCTTAGAAATAAATCTGGACACACATGATGGAACTCCTAGATGACGTGTGTCATACAAATTCTTGATTTGGTCTGCTTGGAGACAGTGTTAGTTTTGGTGCAAGATAGGTGCAAAGTTTGCGCATAATGCAGCATAGGCTAAGAAACCATTTTGGACTCAACCGATGGTACTCCTAGGTAAAAGGCTCAAGTGAAAGCTCGGTTTGGTCTATTTGGAGATAGTGCTAATCTTGATGCAAGATGCACGGTCTGCGTGGAACATACCATATGCTCATAAATCAATTTGGACGCACCAGATGGAACTCCTAGATGACATATGATGCAAGATGTGCGTCCAAATTGATTTCTGAGCATATGGTATGTTCCATGCAAATCGTGCACCTATCTTGCATCAAGATTACCACTATCTCTAAATAGACCGAACCGAGCCTCCACTTAAGCCACTTCACCTAGGAGTACAAACAGGTATTTCCGAAATGGTTTCTTAGACTTTGGTGCATTAGGCGCAAACCGTGCACATATCTTGCACTCAAATTAATACTATCTCTAAGCACACCAAAGCGAGATTCCATATGACACATGTCATCAAGGAGTTCTATCGGGTGTGTCCAAATTAATTTCTAAGCATATGGTACGTTCATTGCAGACCGTGCATCTATCTTGCATCAACATTAGCACTATCTCCAAATAGAACAAACCGAGCTTTCACTTGAGCCTTTTACCTAGGAGTACCATCGGGTGCGTCTAAAATGGTTTCTTAGCCTATGCTGCATTATGTGCAAACCTTACACCTATCTTGCACCGAAACTAACACTGTCTCCAAACAGACTGAAGCAAGATTTTGTATGACACACGTCATCTAGGAGTTCCATCATGTGCGTCCAGATTGATTTCCAAGCAATTTGGTATGTTCCATGCAAACCGTGCACCTATCTTGCATCAAGATTAGCACTACTCCAAACAGACCGAACCGAGCATCCACTTGAGCCCCTTCACCCAAGACTACCAACAAGTGTGTCCAAAATGGTTTCTTAGACTATGGTGCATTAGGCGCAAACTGTGCACCTATCTTGCACTAAAACTTACAATGTCTACAAACGGGCCGAAGCAAAATTCCATATGACACACGTCATCTAGGAGTTCCATTGGGTGCGTCCAAATTGATTTCTAAGCATATGGTATGTTCCTTGCAAATCATGCACCTATCTTGCATCAAGATTAGCACTATCTCCAAACAGATCAAACCGAGCTTCCACTTGAGCCTCTTCACCAAAGTACCAACAGGTGCTTCCAAAATGGATTATTGGACTATGGTGCATTAGCCGCAAACCATGCACATATCTTGCACCGAAACTAACATTGCTTCTAAATAGACCAAAGTGAGATTCCATATGACACACGTCATCGAGGAGTTCCATCGGGTGCATCCAAATTGATTTCCAAGCATATGGTATGTTCCATGCTAACCGTGCACCTATCTTGAATCAAGAGTAGCACTATCTCTAAACAGACCGAACCGAGCTTCCACTTGAGCCTCTTCATCTAGGAGTACAAACAGGTGCGTCAAAAATGGTTTCTTAGACTATGGTGCATTAGGCACAAACTATGCACCTATCTTGGACCGAAACAAACATCGTCTCCAAACAGACCGAATCGAGATTCCATATGACACACGTCATCTAGGAGTTCCATTGGGTGCGTCCAAATTGATTTCTTAACATATGGTACGTTGCATTCAAACTGTGCAACTATCTTGCATCAAGATTAGCACTATATCCGAACAGACCAAATCGAGCCTTCACTTGAGCCTCTTCAACTATGAGTACCATCGGGTGCGTCCAAAATGGTTTCTTATCCTATGGTGCATTAGGTGCAAACCGGTTACCTATCTTGCACCGAAACTAACACTGTCTCTAAACGGACCGAAGTGAGATTCCAAACGACACATCTCATCTAGGAGTTACATCTGGTGCGTCCAAATTGATTTCTGAGCATATGGTATGTTCCATGCAAATCGTGCACCTATCTTGCATCAAGATTAGCACTATCTCTAAACAGACCGAACCGAGCCTCCACTTGAGCCTCTTCACCTAGGAGTACTAACAGGTGCTTCCAAAATGGTTTCTTAGACTTTGGAGCATTAGGCGCAAACTGTGCACATATCTTGTACCGAAACTAATACTATCTCTAAGCACACCAAAGCGAGATTCCATATGACACACGTCATCAAGGAGTTCTATCGGGTGTGTCCAAATTAATTTCTAAGCATATGGTATGTTCCATGCAGACCGTGCATCTATCTTGCATCAAGATTAGTACTATCTCCAAATAGACCAAACCGAGCTTTCACTTGAGCCTTTTACCTAGGAGTACCATCGGGTGCGTCCAAAATGGTTTCTTAGCCTATGCTGCATTATGTGCAAACCTTGCACCTATCCTGCACCGAAACTAACAGTGTCTCCAAATATACCGAAGCAAGATTTCGTATGACACACGTCATCTAGGAGTTCCATCATGTGCTTCCAGATTATTTTCCAAGCATTTGGTATGTTCCATGCAAACCGTTCACCTATCTTGCATCAAGATTAGCACTATCTCCAAACAGACCGAACCGAGCAACCACTTGAGCCCCTTCACCTAGGAGTACCAACAAGTGCGTCCAAAATGGTTTCTTAGACTATGGTGCATTAGGTGCAAACTGTGCACCTATCTTGCAGTGAAACTAACAATGTCTCCAAATGGAGCGAAGCGAGATTCCATATGACACACGTCATCAAGGAGTTCCATCGGGTGCATCGAAATTGACTTCCAAGCATATGGTAAGTTCCATGCTAACCATGCACCTACCTTGCATAAGGATTAGCACTATCTCCAAACTGACCAAACCAAGCTTCCACTTGAGCCTCTTCACCCAGGAGTACCAAATAGTGTGTCCAAAATGGTTTCTTAGACTATGGTGCATTAGGCGCAAACTATGCACCTATCTTGCACTAAAACTTACAATGTCTACAAACGAATCGAAGCAAGATTTCATATGACACACGTCATTTAGGACTTCCATTGGGTGCATCCAAATTGATTTCTAAGCATATGGTATGTTCCATGCAAATTATGCACCTATCTTGCATCAAAATTTGCACTATCTCCAAACAAATCAAACTGAGCTTCCACTGAGCCTCTTCACCGAAGTACCAATTCGTGCTTCCAAAATAGTTTCTTAGACTATGGTGCATTAGGTGCAAAACATGAACATATCTTGCACCAAAATTAACACTGTTTCTAAATAGACCGAAGCGAGATTCCATATGACACACATCATCTAGGAGTTCCATTGGGTGCGTCCAAATTGATTTCCTAACATATGGTACGTTCCATGCAAACTGTGCAACTATCTTGCATCAAGATTAGCACTATATCCGAACAGACCAAATCGAGCCTCCACTTGAGCCTCTTCAACTATGAGTACTATCGGGTGCGTCTAAAATGGTTTCTTAGCCTATGGTGCATTAGGCGTAAACCGTGCACATATCTTCTACCAAAACTAACACTATCTCTAAACGAACCGAAGCAAGATTCCAAATGACGCATCATCAAGGAGTTATATCAGGTGAGTCCTAATTGATTCATGAGCATATCGTACGTTCCATGCAAACCGTGCATCTATCTTGCATCAAGATTAGCACTATCTCCAAACAAAATCAAACCGACCTTTCACTTGAGCACCTTGACCTAGGAGTACCATCAGGTGCATCCAAAATGGTTTCTTATCCTATGGTGGATTAGGTGCAAACCATGCACCTATCTTGCACCGAAACTAACACTGTCTCTAAACAGACCGAAGTGAGATTCCATACGATACATGTCATCTAGGAGTTCCATGTGGTGCGTCCAAATTGATTTATGAGCATATGGTATGTTCCATGCAAATCGTGCACCTATCTTGCATCAAGATTAGCACTATCTCTAAACAGACCGAACCGAGGCTCCACTTGAGCCACTTCACCTAGGAGTACTAACAATTGCATCCAAAATGGTTTCTTAGACTTTGGAGCATTAGGCGCAAACCGTGCATATTTGTTGCACCGAATCTAATACTATCTCTAAGCACACCAAAGCGAGATTCCATATGACACACGTCATCAAGGAGTTCTATCAGGTGTGTCCAAATTAATTTCTGAGCATATGGTACGTTCCATGCAGACCGTGCATCTATCTTGCATCAAGATTAGCACTATCTCCAAATAGACCAAACCGAGCTTTCACTTGAGCCTTTTACCTAGGAGTACCATCGGGTGCGTCCAAAATGGTTTCTTAGCCTATGCTGCATTATGTGCAAACCTTGCACCTATCTTGCACCGAAACTAACAATATCTTCAAATGGACTGAAGCGAGATTCCATATGACACACGACATCAAGTAGTTCTATCGGGTGCATCCAAATTGATTTCCAAGCTATGATATGTTCCATGCAAACCATGCACCTACCTTGCATAAGGATTAGCACTATTTCCAAACTGACCAAACCAAGCTTCCACTTGAGCCTCTTCACCCAGGAGTACCAAATAGTGCGTCCAAAATGGTTTCTTAGACTATGGTGCATTAGGCGTAAACTATGCACGTATCTTGCACTAAAACTTACAATGTCTACAAACGAGCCAAAGCAAGATTCCATGTGACACACGTCATCTAGGAGTTCCATTGGGTGTGTCCAAATTGATTTCTAAGCATATGGTATGTTCCATGCAAATCATGCACCTATCTTGCATCAAGATTAGCACTATCTCCAAACAAATCAAACCGAGCTTCCACTGAGCCTTTTCATCGAAGTACCAATTCATGCTTCCAAAATAGTTTCTTAGACTATGGTGCATTAGGCGCAAACCATGCACATATCTTGCACCGAAACTAACACTGTTTCTAAATAGACCAAAGAGAGATTCCATATGACACACGTCATCAAGGAGTTCCATCGGGTGCATCCAAATTGTTTTCCAAGCATATGGTATGTTCCATGCAAACCGTGCACCTATCTTGCCTCAAGATTAGCACTATCTCCAAACAGACCGCATCGAGCATCCACTTGAGCCCCTTCACCTAGGAGTACCAACAAGTGCTTCCAAAATGGTTTCTCAGACTATGGTGCATTAGGTGCAAACTGTGCACCAATCTTGCACCGAAACTAACAATGTCTCCAAATGGACCGAAGCGAGATTACATATGTCACACGTCGTCAAGGAGTTCTATCGGATGCATCCAAATTGATTTCCAAGCATATGATATGTTCCATGCAAACCATGCACCTACCTTGCATAAGGATTAGCACTATCTTCAAACTGACAAACCAAGCTTCCACTTGAGCCTCTTCACCCAGGAGTACCAAATAGTGCGTCCAAAATGGTTTCTTAGACCGTGCATTAGGCGCAAACAGTGCACCTATCTTGCACTAAAACTTACAATGTCTACGAACAGACCAAAGCAAGATTCCATATGACACACGTCATCTAGGAGTTCCATTGGTTGCGTCCAAATGGATTTCTAAGCATATAGTATGTTTCTTGCAAATCATGCACCTATCTTGCATCAAGATTAGCACTGTCTCCAAACAGATCAAACCGAGCTTCCACTTTAGCCTCTTCACCGAAGTACCAACACGTGCTTCCAAAATAGTTTCTTAGACTATAGTGCATTAGGCACAAACCATGCACATATCTTGCACCAAAACTAACACTATTTCGAAATAGACCAAAGCAAGATTCCATATGACACACGTCATCAAGGAGTTCCATCGGGTGCATCCAAATTGATTTCCAAGCATATGGTATGTTCTATGCAAACCGTGCACCTATCTTGCATCAAGATTAGCACAATCTCCAAACAGACTGAACCGAGCTTCCACTTGAGCCTCTTCATCTAGGAGTACAAACAGGTGCGTCAAAAATGGTTTCTTAGACTATGGAGCATTAGGCACAAACTATGCACCTATCTTGCACCGAAACTAACATTGTCTCCAACAGACCGAAGCGAGATTCCATATGACACACGTCATCTAGGAGTTCCATTGGGTGCGTCCAAATTGATTTCTTAACATATGGTACGTTCCATGCAAACTGTGCAACTATCAAGATTAGCACTATACCGAACAGACCAAATCGAGCCTCCACTTGAGCCTCTTCAACTACGAGTACCATCGGGTGCGTCTAAAATGGATTCTTAGCCTATGGTGCATAAGGTGTAAACCGTTCACATATCTTCTACCAAAAGTAACACTATCTCTAAACGAACCGAACCAAGAATCCATATGACACACATCATCAAGGAGTTATATCAGGTGCGTCCTAATTGATTTCTGACCCAAATCATATGTTCCATGCAAACCGTGCATCTATCTTGCATCAAGATTAGCACTATCTCCAAACAGACCAAACTGTGATTTCACTTGAGCCCCTTGACCTAGGAGTACCATCGGGTGCGTCCAAAATGGTTTCTTATCCTATGGTGCATTAGGTGCAAACCGTGCACCTTTCTTGCTCCGAAACTAACACTGTCTCTAAACAGACCAAAGTCAGATTCCATATGACACATGTCATCTAGGAGTTCCATCTAGTGTATCCAAATTGATTTCTAAGCATAAGGTATGTTCAATGCAAATCATGCACCTATCTTGCATCAAGATTAGCACTATCTCTAAACAGACCGAACCGAGCCTCCACTTGAGCCTCTTCATCTAGGAGTACCAACAGGTGCTTCCAAAATGGTTTCTTAGACTTTGGTGCATTAGGTGCAAACCGTGCACATATCTTGCACCGAAACTAATACTGTCTCTAAGCACACCAAAGCGAGATTCCATATGACACACATCATTAAGGAGTTCTATCGGGTGTGTCCAAATTAATTTCTAAGCATATGGTACGTTCCATGCAGACCGTGCATCTATCTTGCATCAAGATTAGCACTATCTCCAAACAGATCAAACTGAGCTTCCACTTGACCCTCTTCACCGAAGTACCAATAGGTGCTTCCAAAATGGTTTCTTAGACTATGGAGCATTAGATGCAAACCATGCACATATCTTGCACCAAAACTAACACTGTTTCTAAACAGACCAAAGAGAGATTCCATATGTCACACGTCATCAAGGAGTTCCATCCGGTGCATCCAAATTGAGTTCCAAGCATATGGTATGTTTCATGCAAACCGTGCACCTATCTTGCATCAAGATTAGCACTATCTCCAAACAGACCGAACCGAGCTTCCACTTGAGCCTCTTTATCTAGGAGTACAAATAGGTGCGTCAAAAATGGTTTCTTAGACTATGGTGCATTAGGCACAAACTATGCACCTTTCTTGCACCGAAACTAATATTGTCTCCAAACAGACCGAATCGAGATTGCATATGACACACGTCATCTAGGAGTTCCATTAGGTGCGTCCAAATTGATTTCTTAACATATGGTACGTTCCATGCAAACTGTGCAACTATCTTGCATCAAGATTAGCACTATATATGAACAGACCAAATCAAGCCTCCACTTGAGCCTCTTCTATAACGAGTACCATCGGATGCGTCTAAAATGGTATCTTAGCCTGTGGTGCATTAGGTCTGTTCATATATAGTGCTAATCTTGATGCAATATAGTTGCACGGTTTGCATGTAACATACCATATGCTTGGAAATCAACTTGGACGCACCTGATGGAACTCTTAGCTGAAGAGGCTCAAGTGGAAGCTTGGTTCGGTCTATTTGAAGATAGTACTAATCTTGATGCAAGATAGGTGCACGGTTTGCATGGGACATACCATATGCTTGAAAATCAATTTGGATGCACCTGATGGAACTCCTAGTGACGTGTGTTATATGGAATCTCGCTTCGTCCGTTTGGAGACAGTGTTAGTTTCAGTGCAAGATCGGTGTACAGTTTATGTCTAATGCACCATAGCCTAAGAAACTAATTTCGACGCACCCGATTGTACTCCTAGCTGAAGAGGCTCAAGTGGAAGCTCGGTTTGGTCTGTTTAGAGATAGTGCTAATCTTGATGCAAGATAGGTGCACGGTTTGCATGGACGTACCATATGCTCGGAAATCAATTTGGACGCACCCGATAAAACTTGATGCGAACCCGCTGGGGTTTTTGCCCGATCTTTTGATGAGAGACGGGGATAACTCGATTGGTGGATGGAGATGACGTTCACGGCCCGACTACAGCCCTCAAGACCGCGCCTTAGCAACCGATACACCACGTCCAATAGCCGTCACGATCTTGTGGAGCGCGACAACCAGCCCCTAGGGCTCCCGTCCTGCAAGCAATCGAAGAACTAGCAAGAACGAGGAAACAAGCACTGAATTTGCAAGATGAATTGAAGGTTTCAAACTGAATCTTAATCAACAATGGGGTTCTGAAGATAAGGAGACGGGCGGCTGATCCTGCACGCGCGCCTACAAGCAAGTAGCGAAGGCTAAACTTGATCTAAACAAAACCCAACGACCATGGCGACTCTAGAGGGATATAAGTAGATGGATTGATGACCAAAGAGGTGTTGGGGTCGTCCTCCAACCCTAGGATGCGTCCCTAATGGACCCAACTTGATACATGGGCCATCAGCCCAAAATGAGGTGACGCAGCACCCTGGACAGCAAGACCTATCGACGGTAATTGGATCATTGCCACTGCTGCCGAACAGGTATTGACGTGGGACTTGATTCGTATGAAAGTAGACTTGATAAGCTTTCCAACAAGTCCTGAAGCGCCTGAATCCGAATACGTATGGAACCGTGGTAACGGTCACAAGTTGGCGCTTTGCTGCTGTCCGAATCCAGCGAGCGTGAGTCCTTCTCCCTTTCGGTCTTCTCCTTGGTTCCTAATCAAAACAAGAGTGCACGCATTTCCATTGTCTAAACAAGATGGACACGAGCTTATCAAGGAACTCACTTGATTATTAAGTTGACGAACACGAGCACGAGTAAGAGGACCAGCTATAGGTTGTGTCGGAGAGGATGTATAGCTGGTGTTGATGTCCTCATCAGAACTCCTAGATGACGTGTGTCATATAGAATCTCGCTTCGGTCCATTTGGAGACATTGTTAGTTTCGGTGCAAGATAGGTGCACAGTTTGCACCTAATGCACCATAGTCTAAGAAACCATTTTGGACACACTTGTTGGTACTCCTAGGTGAAGGGGCTCAAGTGGATGCTCAGTTCGGTCTGTTTGGAGATAGTGCTAATCTTGATGCAAGATAGGTACACGGTTTGCATGGAACATACCAAATGCTTGGAAATCAATCTGGACGCACATGATGGAACTCCTAGATGACATGTGTCATACAAAATCTTGCTTTGGTCTGATTAGAGATAATGTTAGTTTTGGTGCAAGATAGGTGCAAGGTTTGCACGTAATGCAGCATAGGCTAAGAAACTAGTTTGGACGCACCCGATGGTACTCCTCGGTAAAAGGCTCAAGTGAAAGCTCGATTTGGTCTATTTGGAGATAGTGCTAATCTTGATGCAAGATAGGTGCACGGTCTACATGGAACGTACCATATGCCTAGAAATTAATTTGGACACACCCGATAGAACTCCTTGATGACGTGTGTCATATGGAATCTCGCTTTGGTGTGCCTAGAGATAGTATTAGTTTCGGTGCAAGATATGTGCACGGTTTGCGCCTAATGCACCAAAGTCTAAGAAACCATTTGGGAAGCACCTGTTGGTACTCCTTGGTGAAGAGGCTCAAGTGGAGGCTCGGTTCGGTCTGTTTACAGATAGTGCTAGTCTTGATGCAAGATAGGTGCACGATTTGCATGGAACATACCATATGCTTGGAAATCAATTTGGATGCACCCGATCGAACTCCTTGATGACGTGTGTCATTTGGAATCTCGCTTCGGTCCATTTGGAGACATTGTAAGTTTCGGTGCAAGATAGGTGCACGGTTTGCACCTAATGCACCATAGTCTAAGAAACCATTTTGGACGCACTTGTTGGTACTCCTAGGTGAAGGGGCTCAAGTGGATGCTCGGTTCGTTCTGTTTGGAGATAGTGCTAATCTTGATGCAAGATAGATGTATGGTTTGCACGGAACATACGATATGCTTAGAAATCAATTAGGATGCACCTGATATAACTCCTTGATGATTTGTGTCATATGGAATCTTGCTTTGGTTCGTTTAGAGACAATGTTAGTTTTGGTAGAAGATATGTGCACGGTTTACGCCTAATGCACCATAGGCTAAGAAACCAATTTAGACGAACCCGATGGTACTCGTATTTGAAGAGGCTCAAGTAGAGGCTCGATTTGGTCTGTTCGGATATAGTGCTAATCTTGATGCAAGATAGTTGCACAGTTTGCATGCAACGTACCATATGTTAAGAAATCAATTTGGACGCACCCAATGGAACCCAATGCAAGATGACTTGTGTCATATGGAATCTCGCTTCGGTCCGTTTGGAGACAATGTTAGTTTCAGTGCAAGATAGGTGCATAGTTTGTGCGTAATGCACCAAAGTCTAAGAAACCATTTTGGATGCACTATTTGGTACTCTTGGGTGAAGAGGCTCAAGTGGAAGCTTGGTTCGGTCAGTTTGGAGGTAGTGCTAATCCTTATGCAAGGTAGGTGCATGGTTTGCATGGAACATACCATATGCTTGGAAATCAATTTGGATGCACCCGATGGAACTCAATGACGACGTGTGTCATATGGAATCTTGCTTCGGTCCATGTGGAGACATTGTTAGTTTCGGTGCAAGATAGGTGCACAGTTTGCACCTAATGCACCATAGTCTAAGAAACCATTTTGGACGCACTTGTTGGTACTCCTAGGTGAAGGGGCTCAAGTGGATGCTCGGTTCGGTCTGTTTGGCGATAGTGCTAATCTTGATGCAAGATAGGTGCACGGTATGCATGGACCATAACATATGCTTGGAAATCAATTTGGATGCACCCGATGGAACTCCTTGATGACGTCTGTCATATGGACCCACCCAATGGAACTCCTAAATGACGTGTGCCATATGGAATCTTGCTTCGGTCCGTTTGTAGACATTGTAAGTTTTAGTGCAAGATAGGTGCACAGATTGCGCCTAAAGCACCATAGTCTAAGAAACCATTTTGGACGCACTTGTTGGTACTCCTAGGTGAACTGGGCTCAAGTGGATGCTCAGTTTGGTCGGTTTGGAGATAGTGCTAATCTTGATGCAAGATAGGTGTACGGTTTGCATGGAACATAACAAATGCTTGGAAATCAATTTGGATGCA
The DNA here is from genome assembly GCF_000003195.3 of Sorghum bicolor. NCBI lineage: Eukaryota > Viridiplantae > Streptophyta > Magnoliopsida > Poales > Poaceae > Sorghum > Sorghum bicolor. The sequence goes on from NC_012871.2 coordinate 34,306,550, forward strand.
CCCGATGGAACTCCTACACGACGTGTGTCATATGGAATCTCGCTTCGGTCCATGTGGAGACATTGTTAGTTTCGGTGCAAGATAGGTGCACAGTTTGCACCTAATGCACCATAGTCTAAGAAACCATTTTGGACGCACTTGTTGGTACTCCTAGGTGAAGGGGCTCAAGTGGATGCTCGGTTCGGTCTGTTTGGAGATAGTGCTAATCTTGATGCAAGATAGGTGCACGGTTTGCATGGAACATACCATATGCTTGGAAATCAATTTGGACGCACCCGATGGAACTCCTTGATGACGTTTGTCATATGGAATCTCACTTTGGTTTGCTTAGAGATAGTATTAGTTTCAGTGCAAGATATCTGCACGGTTTGCGCCTAATGCACCAAAGTCTAAGAAACCATTTTGGAAGCACCTGTTGGTACTCCTAGGTGAAGAGGCCCAAGTGGAGGCTCGGTTCGGTCTGTTTAGAGATAGTGCTAGTCTTGATGCAAGATAGGTGTATGATTTGCATGGAACATACCGTATGCTTGGAAATCAATTTGGATGCACCCAATGGAACTCCTTGATGACGTGTGTCATTTGGAATCTCGCTTCGGTCCATTTGGAGAACTTGTTAGTTTCGATGCAAGATAGGTGCACAGTTTGCACCTAATGCACCGTAGTCTAAGAAACCATTTTGGACGCATTTGTTGGTACTCCTAGGTGAAGGGGCTCAAGTGGATGCTAGGTTTGGTCTGTTTCGAGATAGTGCTAATCTTGATGCAAGATAGATGCATGGTTTGCATGGAACATACGATATGCTTAGAAATCAATTAGGACGCACATGATATAACTCCTTGATGATTTGTGTCATATGGAATCTTGCTTTGGTTCGTTTAGAGACAGTGTTAGTTTTGGTAGAAGATATGTGCACGGTTTACGCCTAATGCACCATAGGCTAAGAAACCATTTTAGACGCACCCGATGGTACTTGTAGTTAAAGAGGCTCAAGTGCAGGCTCGATTTGGTCTGTTCGGTATAGTGCTAATCTTGATGCAAGATAGTTGCACAGTTTGTATGCAACGTACCATATGTTAAGAAATCAAATTGGACACACCCAATGGAACCCAATGCAAGATGACGTGTGTCATATGGAATCTCGCTTTGGTCCGTTTGGAGACCATGTTAGTTTCAGTGCAAGATAGGTGCATAGTTTTTGCGTAATGCACCATAGTCTAAGAAACCATTTTTGACACACTTGTTTGTACTCCTAGATGAAGAGGCTCAAGTGGAAGCTCGGTTCGGTCTGTTTGGAGATAGTGCTAATCTTGATGCAAGATAGGTGCACGGTTTGCATGGAACATACCATATCCTTGGAAATCAATTTGGATGCACCCGATGGAACTCCTTGATGACGTGTGTCATATGGAATCTCACTTTGGTCTGTTTAGAAATAGTGTTAGTTTCGGTGCAAGATATGTGCATGGTTTGCGCCTAATGCACCATAGCCTAAGAAACCATTTTGGAAGCACCTGTTGGTACTTCGGTGAAGAGGCTCAAGTGGAAGCTCGATTTGATATGTTTGGAGATAGTGCTAATATTGATGCAAGATAGGTGCATGATTTGCAAGGAACATACCATATGCTTAGAAATCAATTTTGACCCACCCAATGGAACTCCTAAATGACGTGTGGCATATGGAATCTTGCTTCGGTCCGTTTGTAGACATTGTAAGTTTTAGTGCAAGATAGGTGCACAATTTGCGTCTAATGCACCATAGTCTAAGAAACCATTTTGGACGCACTTGTTGGTACTCCTAGGTGAAGTGGCTCAAGTGGATGCTCAGTTTGGTCTGTTTGAAGATAGTGCTAATCTTGATGCAAGATAGGTGCACGGTTTGCATGGAACATACCAAATGCTTAGAAATCAATTTGGATGCACCCGATGGAACTCCTTGACGAATGTGTCATATGGAATCTCGCTTCGGTCCATTTGGAGACATTGTTAGTTCTGGTGCAAGATAGGTGCACAGTTTGCACCTAAGGCACCATAGTCTAAGAAACCATTTTGGACGCACTTGTTGGTACTCCTAGGTGAAGGGGCTCAAGTGGATGCTTGGTTCGGTCTGTTTGGAGATAGTGCTAATCTTGATGCAAGATAGGTGCACGGTTTACATGGAACATACCATATGCTTGGAAATCAATTTGGATGCACCCGATGGAACTCCTTGATGACGTTTGTGATATGGAATCTCACTTTGGTTTGCTTAGAGATAGTATTAGTTTCAGTGCAAGATATCTGCACGGTTTGCGCCTAATGCACCATAGTCTAAGAGACCATTTTGGACGCACTTGTTGGTACTCCTAGGTGAAGAGGCTCAAGTGGAAGCTCGGTTTGGTCTATTTGGAGATAGTGCTAGTCTTGATGCAAGATAGGTGCATGATTGGCATGGAACATACCATATGCTTGGAAATCAATTTGGATGCACCCGATGGAACTCCTTGATGACGTGTGTCATTTGGAATCTCGCTCGGTCCATTTGGAGACATTGTAAGTTTCTGTGCAAGATAGGTGCACAGTTTGCACCTAATGCACCATAGTCTAAGAAACCATTTTGGACGCATTTGTTGGTACTCCTAGGTGAAGGGGCTCAAGTGGATGCTAGGTTTCGTCTGTTTGGAGATAGTGCTAATCTTGATGCAAGATAGATGCATGGTTTGCATGGAACATACGATATGCTTAGAAATCAATTAGGACGCACCTGATATAACACCTTGATGATTTGTGTCATATGGAATCTTGCTTTGGTTCGTTTAGAGACAGTGTTAGTTTTGGTAGAAGATATGTGCACGGTTTACGCCTAACTAACCATAGGCTAAGAAAACATTTTAGATGCACCCGATGGTACTCGTAGTTGAAGAGGCTCAAGTGGAGGCACGATTTGGTCTGTTCGGATATAGTGCTAATTTTGATGCAAGATAGTTGCACAGTTTGCATGCAACGTACCATATGTTAAGAAATCAATTTGGACGCACCCAATGGAACCCAATGCAAGATGACGTGTGTCATATGGAATCTCGCTTCGGTCCGTTTGGAGACAATGTTAGTTTCAGTGCAGGATAGGTGCATAGTTTGTGCATAACGCACCATAGTCTAAGAAACCATTTTGGATGCACTATTTGGTACTCTTGGGTGAAGAGGCTCAAGTGGAAGCTTGGTTCGGTCAGTTTGGAGATAGTGCTAATCCTTATGCAAGGTAGGTGCATGGTTTGCATGGAACATACCATATGCTTGGAAATCAATTTGGATGCACCCGATGGAACTCCTTGACGACGTGTGTCATATCGAATCTCACTTCGGTCCATTTGGAGACATTGTTAGTTTCGGTGCAAGATAGGTGCACAGTTTGCACCTAATGCACCATAGTCTAAGAAACCATTTTGGACGCACTTGTTGGTACTCCTAGGTGAAGGGGCTCCAGTGGCTGCTAGGTTTCGTCTGTTTGGAGATAGTGTTAATCTTGATGCAAGAAAGATGCATGGTTTGCATGGAACATACGATATGCTTAGAAATCAATTAGGACGCACCTGATATAACTCCTTGATGATTTGTGTCATATGGAATCTTGCTTTGGCTCGTTTAGAGACAGTGTTAGTTTTGGTAGAAGATATGTGCACGGTTTACGCCTAATGCACGATAGGCTAAGAAACCATTTTAGACGCACCCGATGGTACTTGTAGTTGAAGAGGCTCAAGTGGAGGCTCGATTTGGTCTGTTCGGTATAGTGCTAATCTTGTTGCAAGATAGTTGCACAATTTGTATGCAACGTACCATATGTTAAGAAATCAAATTGGACGCACCCAATGGAACTCCTAAATGACGTGTGCCATATGGAATCTTGCTTCGGTCTGTTTGGAGACCATGTTAGTTTCAGTGCAAGATAGGTGCACAGTTTGCGCCTAATGCACCATAGTCTAAGAAACCATTTTGGACGCACTTGTTGGTACTCCTAGGTGAACTGGGCTCAAGTGGATGCTCAGTTTGGTCTGTTTGGAGATAGTGCTAATCTTGATGCAAGATAGGTACACGGTTTGCATGGAACATACCAAATGCTTGGAAATCAATTTGGATGCACTCGATGGAACTCCTTGACGATGTGTGTCATATGGAATCTCGCTTCGGTCCATGTGGAGACATTGTTAGTTTCGGTGCAAGATAGGTGCATAGTTTGCACCTAATGCACCATAGTCTAAGAAACCATTTTGGACGCACTTGTTGGTACTCCTAGGTGAAGGGGCTCAAGTGGATGCTCGGTTCGGTCTGTTTGGAGATAGTGCTAATCTTGATGCAAGATAGGTGCACGATTTGCATGGAACATACCATATGCTTGAAAATCAATTTGGACGCACCCGATGGAACTCCTTGATGAAGTTTGTCATATGGAATCTCACTTTGGTTTGCTTAGAGATAGTATTAGTTTCAGTGCAAGATATCTGCACGGTTTGCGCCTAATGCACCAAAGTCTAAGAAACCATTTTGGAAGCACCTGTTGGTACTCCTAGGTGAAAAGGCCCAAGTGGAGGCTCGGTTCGGTCTGTTTAGAGATAGTGCTACTCTTGATGCAAGATAGGTGTATGATTTGCATGGAACATACCGTATGCTTGGAAATCAATTTGGATGCACCCGATGGAACTCCTTGATGACGTGTGTCATTTGGAATCTCGCTTCGGTCCATTTGGAGAACTTGTTAGTTTCGATGCAAGATAGGTGCACAGTTTGCACCTAATGCACCGTAGTCTAAGAAACCATTTTGGACGCATTTGTTGGTACTCCTAGGTGAAGGGGCTCAAGTGGATGCTAGGTTTGGTCTGTTTCGAGATAGTGCTAATCTTGATGCAAGATAGATGCATGGTTTGCATGGAACATATGATATGCTTAGAAATCAATTAGGACGCACCTGATATAACTCCTTGATGATTTGTGTCATATGGAATCTTGCTTTGGTTCGTTTAGAGACAGTGTTAGTTTTGGTAGAAGATATGTGCACGGTTTACGCCTAATGCACCATAGGCTAAGAAACCATTTTAGACGCACCCGATGGTACTTGTAGTTAAAGAGGCTCAAGTGGAGGCTCGATTTGGTCTGTTCGGTATAGTGCTAATCTTGATGCAAGATAGTTGCACAGTTTGTATGCAACGTACCATATGTTAAGAAATCAAATTGGACACACCCAATGGAACCCAATGCAAGATGACGTGTGTCATATGGAATCTCGCTTTGGTCCGTTTGGAGACCATGTTAGTTTCAGTGCAAGATAGGTGCATAGTTTTTGCGTAATGCAACATAGTCTAAGAAACCATTTTTGACACACTTGTTTGTACTCCTAGATGAAGAGGCTCAAGTGGAAGCTCGGTTCGGTCTGTTTGGAGATAGTGCTAATCTTGATGCAAGATAGGTGCACGGTTTGCATGGAACATACCATATCCTTGGAAATCAATTTGGATGCACCCGATGGAACTCCTTGATGACGTGTGTCATATGGAATCTCACTTTGGTCTGTTTAGAAATAGTGTTAGTTTCGGTGCAAGATATGTGCATGGTTTGCGCCTAATGCACCATAGCCTAAGAAACCATTTTGGAAGCACCTGTTGGTACTTCGGTGAAGAGGCTCAAGTGGAGGCTCGGTTCGGTCTGTTTAGAGATAGTGCTAGTCTTGATACAAGATAGGTGTATGATTTGCATGGAACATACCATATGCTTGGAAATCAATTTGGATGCACCCGATGGAACTCCTTGATAACGTGTGTCATTTGGAATCTCGCTTCGGTCCATATGGAATCTCGCTTTGGTGTGCTTAGAGATAGTATTAGTTTCAGTGCATGATATGTGCACGGTTTGCACCTAATGCACCATACTCTAAGAAACCATTTTAGATGCACTATTTGGTACGCCTACGTGAAGAGGCTAAAGTGGAAACTTGGTTCGGCCAGTTTAAAGATAGCGCTAATCCTTACGCAAGATATGCGCATGATTTGCATGGAACATACCATATGCTTGGAAATCCATTTGGATGCACCCGATGGAACTCCTTGACGACGTGTGTCATATGGAATCTTGCTTCAGTCCGTTTCTAGACATTGTAAGTTTTAGTGCCAGATAAGCGCACAGTTTGCACCTAATGCACCATAGT